>NC_051432.1:13373014-13406133 GCF_001649575.2 Kryptolebias marmoratus
GGGGGGGGTAATTCATCTGTGCCTGTTTGTGCCTCGCTCTGATGGATTTACGAGTAAACACGTCCTGCTGTGTGCATCCTTGGATTGGTGCATTAAAGGCAGCCTATATTTCTGAATGAGATCGTCTCCCTTTACAGGACTTTGTTGGCAGAAGATCCCTGAATATCACGAAGGACTTTCACTAAATGTGTGACTTTCAAGCAACATCCAGTCCATTCAGACGAATTCAAATTAATTTGGTTCCCCCTTTTAGAATAAAATATCTCAATTTAGGCAGCTATTAACGCACAGGTACAATAACAAATAAAATGGGTTTCATCTAAAAACAGCCAATGATTGAAGATCAATCTGACTTATAATAAAATGAACAGGTTCAACTAAAATTAAAGGCCTAGCATTTCCTTGAAGGAATGCACGTCACCCGCCGCCTTTCATGTTTAGACCCTTTATGCTGAATAAAGGAGTTGTGGCTGTTTTGGTCAAACCATGAAAAATAACTCATGCTCAGAGTATGTGTTGTGAAT
This sequence comes from Kryptolebias marmoratus, assembly GCF_001649575.2. NCBI lineage: Eukaryota > Metazoa > Chordata > Actinopteri > Cyprinodontiformes > Rivulidae > Kryptolebias > Kryptolebias marmoratus. The sequence goes on from NC_051432.1 coordinate 13,373,539, forward strand.
GACTCTCAGCTACTACCACATCAAATCTCAGCTCAATGTCTGTAAAATTAGTTAAGGCAGATCCAACTTTGTGTTGGCTAATGTTCAGCTGTCAACCCTAAATATCTGTTGGTTCCAAAAGTGAATCTGTGGTAGATGTGCATCCAACAATCACTTCCTAAAAGTTTAATTAAAATCCATCCAGCAGTTCATGAGATATTTTGCTAACAGACACACAGCCTTGACCCCAATGATTAATGCTGAAGTTTTAAAGCAATGAGTAGCACTTGGAGCACGTGTAGTGAGTGACTCTCTACCGCACTAAATATGGGTCAATATCACACACGGGGAAAAACATTATCCTCCTCTTTTTCATGGTGGCCAATAACTAACATCATTCATAACAAATCAGCTGCAGCTGAGCATCATTTTCTAGCAAAGGATTAGCCTCCATGATGTTTCAGTAATGTCAGAAAAAAGGCTTTAAAATGGAAGTAAGAACAGATCCTATGACTTAATGATGCAATGCTTATAGGCATTTTTCTTCACGTTTTTCTCCAATTTGAAGCTCAAACCAAAACCTTTCAAAGAGCTAAAAAAAGTGAACAGTGTGGACCAGTCATATCTGTCCAAACCAGGATGGTTTACTGAGGCACACAAAACAGTATATTCAAGGAAAAGACCGTATAAATAGCCTTAAAGTGTCGAGCCACAGCGTGCTGACGCTGACTGTTTTCTGTGTAACGGATGGATCATGCTTCCAAAAGATGCTTCTTCATCTTGTGTTTTGATGATAATGGAAAGCAAGCTCTAACGTGCCGGAGTCTAAAATCTATTCAGTGTTCATTTTTATAGTCAATCATTCATTAGCCTTTAATATCTTGATGGAAGACACGGCCCCCATCGGGCAGGAAAAGTCTCATCCAGGACCAAAACGATCACTCCAAACATGTTTGTATTGATTTCCAATGACTCTTTCTAGTTAAAAGACAAATGGAACTAACATTGCATTTCATTTAGACTTCAAAGGTTAAGTTTCTTTTTTAAATAGTCACTTTGAAGAACTTGTTTCATACTGTTTGTCCCTGACATCAAGCAGCACAGTGCATGTAATAGTAATATGACTTTTATACATCACTGCTTACATTTTCTTTTGTGTGACAAAAATAGACAAACTATCAGTATCTTCAGTTCAATATTTACTTTATTACTGCAAAGGGTATTTGGAAACAAATGAGAATATAATAATTAAATATTCTTTTCAGGCTATTTGGCTGATGAAAACACAGCAATGGCCGTTTCATAAATGCACAAAAGACCTTGTGTTTTCATAGGCTGTGTTGAGGAATATGGGCCTCACATGGGAAACTCATATTTTGGCAAGTCATAAAGCAATGTTGTCTTTAACAGAAGCACACGATCAAAAACTACTTACACTGTGGGTGATTGGAGTGGCTAATGTGCCGGTTGTGCTTGCTCCTTTTTTGTTCGTTTTTGGAGGAGTCCCTGGTCCGAGATACTGTATTTTATTTAGGCAAACTGGAAGAGTCCTGCTCATTTTTTCTGGTTCTGATAACCACGCCAGCTCTTTCAACCTGGAGGTTCTGTCTCATGTAGAGACACAAATTAAATACCAAAGTGCATCATTAGGTGAAGAACGCTGATTAAACTGTGTTATTTTTAACCTTTTTCTTGTTGCTTTAAAAAAATACTTTTGTGTCATGTCATTCCAGATGCAAAATTACATTTTTAGGCATTTTCACTCCTTGGATAAACCTTATTGTTTTATTTTAAACTAAGTACCTATTTGGAGGTTTCAGTTTCCAAATACAACTTTAGTCTTAGACATGAAAACCCATACGAGTGCAGTAATTAGACAAGATGGACCTCCAGCCTATGAGAGCCTGGAGGGACTGATCAGGTGAGAGGGTAAAACTGTGACTTAATTAATGTCAGATTTACCACTGGTGACCGTCTGAGGATTGGCTGCATTGTTGGCAAACCAGACCACTGCTTGAAGGAAGGCTCACAAGCATCAAGAGCGGAAGGAAAATGGGTCGTGACGTGTTGTTTCCTGCCACAGTTTTAAACAGTGATTAAATTAGATGACAGAACAGAATAAAAAGAGACTCGGTGCTCAGTAGGATTATTCAAAAACAAATAGTCAAGCTGCAAATCTGGCAACATCTAGTGGTTGTATTTGGAAAGACAAGTACTTGGCTAAAAAGATGGTTGTTTCCTGTGCTGAACAGCTTGTTGATGGTTTAATTGTTCTTGGTAGCAATAAATGTTACTAGATTTCTGCGATTTGGAGGCAAAATCAATATACTGTATAAACAACAATGTTTGATTTACTAATGAGAGTGCAAGAAGACCATGGGCAAAAACATGTACACAATTTCATTTTAGTTATTCATTCATTTTGTTGTTGTTGTTGTCATTTTTTGTTACTTAGAGGTTTTTTTCTGTCTTTTTCCACATTATCAACTTGTGCCAGAAGTTGAGTTTTTCAGACTTTTCTGTTAATTTAGTTGTAATTTTTTGTATCAGTTTGGTCTTCTGCATGAATTTGCATATGTTTGTGTGTAAATCTGTTAAGTTAATTTGTATCTTTTTATAATTGTTCTCTGTTTTAAAAACAGAGAACTATCTATCTATCTATCTATCTATCTATCTATCTATCTATCTATCTATCTATCTATCTATCTATCTATCTATCTATCTATCTATCTATCTGTCTGTCTGTCCGTCTTTCTGTCTATAATTATGTATTTTCCACATTTTTGTGTCATTTTCACTATTTTTTATCTTTCATCAGAAAGCCCATTTCTTTTTTTGTTGTAAATAATAAACTATAATATGTTTTTTCATAGGTCATTATGGACATTCTGAATATGGTATTGCCTCATTTTGATTCACATTTTTAAGAGAAGCCCAGGGCCCTAAGCTTGCAGACATCAGTACCATGTATAAACACTAGATGGCGCTGCAACAACGTGGTTTGAATATACAAGCTGCTGAGTTCAAAGACGTCATATCATTCAGACTTAAAATGAAATTCAGCCTAAATTTTTGGTGTGATAGACCACGTTAGTCGAGTATATTTTCTAAAACCTTTTGGAAACATAAACACGTAATAAACGCCTGCAAATGTGTGTTTTATCGGTAAATAATCGTTCTGTCAGCGGACGCCTGGTGTCGCGTCGCTATTTTTCTGGTGTGAACCTGAACGCATCAGAGCCAGAGCCGTGTTGTCAGGAGAAGCGCTGTTAACCGTTTACTACCTCACGAAGGGTAGCTTCATCCGTGAGGAGGTGAGTGTTTTAGCTTAGCAACACAATTCCCAGCAACGAGGGAGCGAGTCGAGCCTCGTTCGGTTCCTCATCAGAAATACAACCAAACGCTGTTCTTGCGACGTAAACCAAATCCTGTTAGCTAGCTAACAGACGGGACACAGTGACAACCTGTTGTCTGAACTGTCATTAGAGTTTTGAAGCCAGCTAGCGTGGGTAGTATTTTAAACTAAAACCAACCAGCCAGAGATGTGCTAAAATCAACATGTGCTGTTTATTAAAGTTCCGCTTGTGAAATGTTTGCAAGTAAAAGAAATGAGCATGTTACATTAAAGTTAGCACATTAGCAGCAATGCTAGCAGCGATGCTTTTGTTGTGGCTGTGGTGGCAACTCGCTTGTCTCACTGATACTGCGATGATCCGATTATAGGTTACGTATTTGTAATTAATAGTAACCCGCTATCACTGAACTTTCTCAGACGATGATAAGCAAAAAACAAACAAACAAACAAAAACTGGTTAAGAGTTTTGTCCCAACAACTTCTAGATGTGGCACAAACAGATAGGCGTGTCTGATTTTCTGCCACAATGACAACTCTGCTGTGTTACCTGGTGTTCTGTAATTTGACTATTTAAAAAAAAAAAAAAAAAGGTAACTTGTTTATTAATTGTCAATAATAATGCTGTTTTTTTATCTTTTGATTTCAGAGATGTTCGGGTCTATCTGGCAGTACGTCTACACGTCCTTCCTGAGGTACTGGCTGAAGTGGCTCATCAGACAGGCGACAGGGAAGTGTGAGCTGCAGAGAATATGCTCCGAACACGAGCCGGGAGCATCGAGGACAACGAGAGCAGGTGAATCCATGTATCCCAGCATCTGGTCTGCATTTCTTCTTGGTGTAGGTTTTCTTCACTGTCCTGACCTGCCTCCTGTGTCCTCCTCTAGAAAACTCTCTTCAGGCATCTAAGAACAAGGTAAGACAGTGATGCTAAGTTGGTTTGGTCTCGGATATCCACGTTAACCTCACACGTAGCGCAGCTGCTGTGAATTAACGTGTTAGTTGAGCTATTTCTTTATGTAAGGTATTGATGTCATTCACACAGCTTCTGAAGCTAACCTTTAATCCCTGAACCATAAATCTCCTGATTTATTTCTGTCGATTGACAAAAATGAGGGATTTGCTGGTCATACTTTGTTCTCGTGCCCCTTTGATCCTTTACGTCCTTTTTATCAGATACTGAATTAGTTAAGCCCTAAGAAGTAGCAAAAACATTTTCTTTTATATTCTTTGCTGATCTATAAAACTTCCTGACTTTTACAAAATGCATGAATGCATTTCCAAGCGCAGCAGATGGCTTGAAATGAAACATATTCATAAGATGCACTGGAAACTAATCTAACTGCGGCCCACACAGCACGTAACTGGATTTAAGTTAACTTTGCTCGTCTAAAATAGACGCATATTCTTTACTTTTGACCTCTGTTATCTATTTTGGCTGGTGTGAACTGAAATATCAGCATGTCCTCTGAGCTTCGTCAGCCTTTATCTTGACTCAGACTTGCCAAGCTGAGATAAAGTGACTCTTCAAGTCTTTTATAATTCTATCTCGACAGGCGTTCTCTGATCACCGGTCCATTAAGTGTTTAGTCAGAAATGTTGGTTCATCCTTGTTCTTGTTATGAAGCCGACTTTGAGGAGTTCATGTCAGCCGTTGTGCCTGTTGTTTGTGTGACATTTTTCTGCGTCATCGTTTTTCTTGGTGCTACGTTCTCCGACACCGTGTGTTCTTCCCTTCAAAGGTTTTAAGAGAAGCCTTGAAAAGCAGCAAGGATCACGTAGAGCAGTGCGTGGATCAGATTATGAAGGAGAAGAATATAAAACCCCAAAAAGATCCCCTGTAAGATCTCTTATCTGCTTTGAGATTGTTGCATGTGTCCAGTTCTTTCGTTTCTTTGCGACGCTCGGTTCATCAGTGATTTCTTGTTTCCGTCTCCGTTCTGTTTCAGATTCAAGGGGAGGCTGCACGTCTGTCTGCTGCAGATAACCGGATACAGCAGCTTGTATACATCTGTAGAAGACTTGAGAAAGGAAGTCTTCAGCTCAGAGAACCCTGAGCACGAGGCCATGCTTTTAAAGGTGAGGAGTTCTGTTTCCGGATCCAAACTTCACAGGGAAAAAAGTGGCCATGTACTGTCTGTGAGGGTTAATATCGCAGTAGAGTTCTGTTAAAATGTGATCATCATGAGCGACAAAAAAACCTCCCTGTTGGTTTTTTCTGTCATTTTAGACTTTCAAGATACTAGTTTTATAAATATTAGCCGGTGTACACAATAAACTTTGAAACATGAATGCCTAAAAATTGTACACATTATGATAAGCATCAGTGTACCCGCTGCTCAGTTCAGAACCAGTAAAAATGTTGTTTTTCTTGTTATTTTCAGCTGTGGGACTTGTTGATGCCAACGGTCAAACTGGAGTCCAGAATAACCAAGCAGTGGGGAGACATTGGATTCCAAGGAGATGATCCCAAAACCGACTTCAGAGGAATGGGCCTGCTGGGTCTGATCAACCTTGTGTGAGGACTCCATGAATAACAAGTCATAATTTATTATTTGTGCGATGGGATCTACAGAAAATCAGGAACCTAACACAGTCTGGAAGAGTAAGGAATTAGATACTATTATTGTCCAGGTCTGGATAAGTATGGAAAAAGATGCAGTTGTGTTTCCCCCTGTTTGATTTTCTTAAAGGTCAAATATAATATAAGGTCAGTAACTAAAAGCCTGATTAAACATTTCAGTAAAAGACAGACCTGCAGGTGACATTAAGTATTACTGACGACTTTTAGCTTTATTTGATTACCATTTAGAAATAAAGAAATAACTACATGCTCGTTATGCGCTGCCTGAAGGTGTTGGGATTCTTCTCTTTAAAGACGTGCTCAGTTTGGAGGTAAACACGTCAACTGTTTCTGTGGCCCAACAAGTGTTTCTGATTCATCACTTCGGAGCACATTGTTCCCCCAATCGGCCGTGTCCTTTCCTACATGTTCACTGGGATAGGGGTTTTGCTCTAATGTCCTTCTAAGAACGACGCTGGACACGTGCACTTTGACACCTGCAAACCTGAAACTGTTGGTTCTTATATAGAACTGAATTTGCTGCATTTTAGACATGTTTTGGATTATTGATTTAAAATAAAAAATCAAGCTCATACATTTAGGTTACACCAGCTCATGTTATTTACTTTGAAGTTACGTCAGTCAGTATAGTAGCTTGTTTTGTAATAAATTGTCATTTCTTAAAAAAAATATAGTTCCAAATGATTGTTCTGAACTTTCTTTGGTTAAAAATGAGCTCTTCAGTAAACGTACAGAGACTTACCTGATGGTTGAGGCTCCAAATTTATGTCATACTAATTTTTTTTTTCTTCATTTATCGTCAGTGAATATCCTTGATAAGGCCGCCTCATCCATCCAGTTAGCCATCCCATTAGAGGATTTCTCTATCATGAATACATTAATATTTTTTCATTTTGCTCTTTGCAGTTTTTTCAGTGAAAACTACACAGCAGAAGCTCGACAGGTGTTGTCACATGCGAATCATCCTAAACTAGGGTGAGACCTTCAGACTTTCTGACGTGGAGTTGCGTCGAAAATGTAAGATTTTCCAAGTTCTGTTTTAACTTAGTTTCAACCTTCTATGTGTGGCTTGTATATCTTTCAGGTATTCGTATGCTATAGTTGGGATCAACCTGACAGAGATGGCCTACAGCTTACTGAAGAGCGGAGCTTTGAAACCTCATTTCTACAATACAGTCCAAGGCACACCTGAGCTCAAGCACTTTCACCAGCTCTACTGTGAGTCATACAATCACATCGTCCTTCTGTCCTTCTACACGTCTTATTCACTCTGAAAAATTTCCCTCAATGTGCATTCCCTCCAGGTTATCTGGCGTACGAGTTCGATCAGTTCTGGGTTGCAGAGGAACCGGAGAGCATCATGCAGTTCAATCAGTACAGAGAAAAATTCCACGACCAAGTCAAAGCTCATCTCCAGGACCCCGACGTGTCTCTCGCACTGTCTGTCGGTTCTGATTAGCGTGTTTTCACCAATTTTTTTTATTTTTATTTTTACCTCCGATCTTCTAATTTGTCTGCATCCTTGTTTGATCTGACAGCAGGAACGGAACGGGACGGTTGGGCGGAAGCGATGCTGAATGTGACGAAGAGATTGTAGTCACTTTCAAACAAACAAACAAACAAACAAACAAAAAGATTCATTTTGTTTAGCGTTTCGTTAGCGAAGTCGAGTTCGTCTTGTTACAGCGACGGTTTTTTTCACATACAGCACAAGCCCAACTCCCCATTCCTCTAAAAATGACCATTCCAGGGGGTTTTGTTTATGATGGAGAAGTGAGAGAAGACGACTCAGGTGGTGACACAGATTCACTAGGCTTTAGGCACTTTGAAGCATCAAACCTCATGCAGAAGAAAACTGGGCTTTAGCTGTCTCGTTGTGCTGATTGCTAACGTTCTCCTGCTCAGGAATATATTATTTATGCTCAGAGCTCATGGCTTAAATAACTTAACTCTGAAGCTTCTCCGTTGTGTTCTCACCTTGGAAGTTGTGCACAACTTAATGTCTTCACTCATTAATGTGTGACCCGAATTTCGATGTTCTATATCTGATATGGAATTTTTATTCTTGTTATGATGTGATGTAATTTAGACTCACACGTCTTACTCGGTCAATAAATCGACATTTGAATTGAAAGGCATTTTGCGTTCGTGTGTGTGTGAGTTCAAGGAACGAGCGGAACATTTGTAAAACAAGTCGAATATATTTAGGGTTTACAGAAACATGTTTTACACTCGCTTTAAGATTGCGAATGTTATTCCTGTTGTGTAAATGTGCACTGGTTTAGGCCGCCCAACATGCATCACTGGCACACGGGTCTTAAAGTGCAACGTCGTCTGTGACCTTCGTTTTGCTTTCACAATGATCTCATCTGGGCTCGTGAATTATAAATATAAAAAGAATACTTTGTGTCTCGTACATGTGCAGTTAAATACAATGCTACATTTCCAAAGAAAGCAAAGGCAAAAGGAGAATTTACACCAAGTCTCCTCCTCAGTGGTTCAACCTAGTAGTTTTACAGTCGGGAGCTCAGTTTGTCACTTCAATCCTCTTCTTCGTGACCATCATGGCTCTCTTGATCTGCTCGAACGAGACGAACATCACGACATTCCACGAGCCCAGCCTCAGAAATGAGGGCACAAATCTACGCATGGAAGGAAAACCAGAAAACGTATATTAGGTTTTTTTTTTGGCAAGTTTTGTAAATTTGAAAACAAAAGCTCACCCTTTGTAGAAGGCCGTCGGCCCCTCTTTGGTCAGCATGGTCCAGGCACAGTTTATAGCGCTCTTGTACTGGCCTGGCGGCGAGTTCATGTATCTGGTTTTCACCACGTCGACTGGGGAGGCGATCACCGTGGTGACGAAGCCCGCGCCAAACGCTGACACAAAGTGACACGGCAGGTTGTCTGTGGAGAGATGGGGGTAGATGTGAGCCAGCATGAACGGATTATGTAATCTGTAGAATGGAGCAATATAAATGATTGTGATAAATGTCATAATATCTTCAGTATTTACAGCTCTGTATGAGGGAGAGATACAAGCTGTTCTGTTCTCTGACAGCCGGTGTGTGCTGTTATCAGCTGTTGAAGAGGTGAGTGGGTGTGAGGAGTTTTGACCAATCAGAAACCATCTCTCTGAGACCCTGTGTGTGTGTGTGTGACCCTGAAGCTGAGGCCTAGTCTTACCTGACATGAGTTTGTGTCTAAGAATGGCCTCTTTGATCAGGTCGTAGGTAACCAGCTCTGTGCAGTTGACCAGTGCGTTCCTTGTGATGTTTGGTAGCGTTCCTGGAGGGACAACACACACTCAGCAAGCCTTCTCAAAGCATTTAACCCGGGTGGCATTCTTATAACTGTGCCCAGGAAGCACCTTTCCAGAGTCCTCGCATGCCCTCATTTAAGAAGATGTGCCTGTACGCTTGCATTGTGCCGTTGTAGCGGCGGGCCATCCCATTCAGGTTCATCTGGGCCTGGAACCGAACCTTGACCACGTCTGTGGGCTGAGCGAAGGACACGGCCATGGCACCTGTTGTGCAGCCAGCCAGGATCCGTATCAGCACCCCCGGGTCTGGAGCAGGACACACAGAAACAACCAGGTGTAGAATTACTTTTTTTCCCCTTTTAATCAATATTTTACATTTAAAATCAGTTTACAAAAGGAAGACAGGAGCTCTGTATTAAACCACATTGTGCTGATAAATGATAAATCTTTTAGAGTAAACTAACCATTGGTGAAATTTGTTTTCCCTGTGTGTCTGTGTTTGTTGGTTTGTTTGTAGCAAACCCATTCAAAATGGCCGCCACAGCTAAGCAATCTTAACAAAACCTAAAATAGCTGTAACTCAGTCAATTTTACAGGTATTGAGTTAAGATTTGGTGTGGTAGTAGCTGAGACTGATTCCCAACACAAACTCTGAGCACTAACTGATTGCACGAGATCCGTTTTTAAAACTTTTCCATGAATTTATACAGTCAACTCTGGCTGTCTGTCAGCAAAATATCTCATGAATCCCTGAAAGGATTTTTGTTAAACTCTCAGAAAGTAACTCATTACCTTTCAGAGACAATCACAGACGAGATGGCTGCCACAAAAATAGCTGTAACTCAGTCAATTTGAAGATATTGGGCTAAATTTTGGTGTGGTAGTAGCTGAGAGTCATTCTCAATACTTAATGAAAGTGGTAAAAGATCATGTGAGATCTTGCAGTATAACATTAGATTGTGCATAACATTTACAAAAATTGATCAAAACGAGTTTAACTCCTCATAAAATTGGTTTAAAACTCTGGCATGAAAAGTGGCGGGCAATATGCATTCCTTCAAGGAAGGCTGGACCTTTTAGTGAATGTAAGTTTCTCCATTTCTTTCACTCATCCCACTTGATGTGTTTTTAATATATATTTTTTTCTAATTTATAAATGAATTGATGAATCTGATCATTTTGTAAATCTGACAGTAACAGTGACTTCACAAAGTCAGGAAAATGACTGGAAAACTGACAGTATCATAATGTGCCATAATGAAAAATTAAGGAAACACCTTTTTTCCATATTCAGGAATTACAGTAAAAATCTGTAAATCTTTTACAGTAAGTAAAATGACAGTAATTAGCTCAGTTTGACAGTGAATTTGTGACAGTGTACTGAGTATAAATGAGCCACGGCACATCTGTATGTTCTGAAGGATGGAGTCATTCTCTTCTGCTCTAATCTGGAGAGAAGGGGGTGCTGAGTTTTTTTATTTTCTTTCTTTATTTTATATTTATTTTTGTCCATGCTGTGCCTAGTGTGAGCTGGGATGGACGTTTCTTTTATTCGCATCGTATAAACCTCAGCTGTCTGCTGTTTTGTGCTTCACCCACTTACTGTCTTTGCCTCCAGTGTAGAAGTTTTTGACGTTGTCGTAGAGGCCGATCCTGATGGAGGCGAAGCACACCTGCCTCTGCAGTCCCGCCACCAGCCCGTTGTACAAAGACTTGGGCCCCTCTGTTCGGATCATGGTGCTGATGGTCCCGAACACCCCTCTGTAGCGGATGCCTTCCACTGCTTTCTTCTCCCCCTGTATCTGTACATTTTTCACTCAAGGTTAAAACCAGCTTCTACCGCTGCAGAAAGCAGTACGTGGGCACTATTGATCTCAGGAGCTGAAGGTGAAGCTGCTGAGTCAGTAGTGCAAACACCACAGCCGCACAACGTGTTCCCATTTATTAAACTACAGCCCAATCTGATGATGATTCAGATGCAGTCAAACTCTTTTTAATATTAATGTTTTCAGGTTGGTGACTGAACAGGTACCTGTAGTCTGACTTTGGCTGTGTCCAGAGGAAATGTGACAATGTCGGCCACACAGGCTGCTGCCCCGGCGCTGGCCATCTTTACTCCCAGAGAGGGAGGAACGTCTGAGGGTTTGAGTCCTACCATGTTTCCTGTAACTGAGCAGACAGGCGCTCATCAGCGTACAGACATACAAACAGCCAGGTTAGAACCTCCCCTAAAAACATTAACCTCATATAGTAACCATTCATGTCCTTAGTCCAACCACATTCAGCTGCGTTTACTTACTTTAGTTCCAATTTAAGGGTCTTCAGATTTTGGTTTCAATGGGCCAGATTGTAATCCATGAAGGGCCCCAGTGCACAGAGAGGAAAGAAGCATCTTTTGCCCTGTATTTATATATTTTCTGGCTGGCTGGGTGGCTGTTTTTTTTTTTTTTTTTTTATGACATCCTCAGAGAGGCGTCACTGTGTACTTCTGGTTAAATCAAAGTCCATTGACTGTCAGAAAGTCAATGTTCAATTTATCTCAGAGGGCAGACAGTTTGCATGAAAACAATTCTTCATTCTGTGAAGATAAATCTCCTCATTCAGTCTCTGGTGTATGTCTAAAAGACTCTCAAACCAAATAAGTTTAAATGTTATTTCCTGCCTATAGATATAGTTAACACTTATCTCCACATTTACAATTAGTGCACAGAGCAGATCTTTTTTATTTCTCTTGCATCAGCAGATTTTCCTTCATCTCTTACATCTGCCATAAACTTACTGTAATATTAAGTAATTATTTACTTTGTTAGATCAGTGGTCTGCTCGAACACTGGAGATATCAGCGTGTTATCAGATGATTTCGCCGGGGGCTTGTCTGCGCTCTCAGCCAATGGGAGCTCGAGTGTTGCTGAGCTTGTTGTACAAATGGGTCTTTTTCTGCAGAATTTAAAGGCCAGCATCACAGCATCTTTAAAAAAAAACAGCACAGTAATTGTCTGCACCTATGACACTAATCCAATCCTCTATTTTTAACGATGCCTGCTCATTGTTCCCTTTTATTTGTGAACGCAAGGCTTTTGGAGGTGGGACAGTCGTGACGTGAACCGATGACTGAAGTTCACGGTAGAGCAGATAAGAACTTAGCATCTCCTCGTGTTTGGCCTCTTAGCAGTTTGCCAGCAGTTGAACCTCTTACATAACAGGCAGCCCGTGCATTTGCTTGAACGGAAACTTAGAAAGTAGATTATGAGGGAACAAAAGTCTACAGAAGTTCATGAATTGACACACAGTAAAAACGGGGTAACAAAGTGAGAATTAATGCAGTGTGTTCATTCATTTTGATGTTTATTTAGATTTGTATTTAGGTTGTGGTTTGTGGGTCTGTTGTGTTAAATGTGGCTCCAATTTTTTAGGGACATATTTTCTGTTCATCTTTGATAAAGCAACAACAGATGACTGAAACTGACTCATAATAGCCCTAAACACATCATATAGAAATCATCGTCTGTAAACACGGTTCACCATGTCGTCCACAAATGCTGGGTAAAGCTCTATCGTGCAAAGAAGAAACCATATTGAACATCATCCAGGTTCACTGCTGTCGCTTCTTTAATTTAATTTTTAAGCTCATTTAAAATGGACTGAGGCAAAGTGGAAAACTGTCCTGTGGTAAGACAAATCAAAATTTGAAACTATTTTTGGAAACCACGAACGATACTGAAAGGGAGAGGAACAATCAGCCTGTTATCAGGGTACAGCTCAATAGCCTGCCTCTCTAATGGTATGGAGGTGCATTACTGCCTATGGTATGGGCGACTTAGACACCTGAAAAAGACTTCATCAATACAGAAAAATATATACAGGTTTCAGAACAGCATATGGCCCCTTCCAGATGAAGTCTTTTTAAGAGAAGGCCTTGCGTGTTTCAGCAAGACAATCCTACATGAAATACTGCGTCCTTTACAACAGCATGGCTTCATTGTAGAAGAGTCCAGGTGCTGAACTGATCAGCCTGCAGCCCAGACCTCTCACCAACTAAAAACATTTGGCGCATAACAAAACAAAAAATCCATCAAAGACTCAGGACTGTTGAACAGCTAGAATCCTCCATCAGACAGGAACGGGACAACATTCCCCTCTAAAAGCTCCAGTAGCTGTTCTCAGTTCCTAGAAGTTTACATGTCCCTGACCCGACTGTTTTGAGATATGTTGCTGCCATCAAATTCAAAATTACCTAATTTTTTCCCTATAAAATTGTATAATTTCTCAGTTTAAACATTTGATATGCTTACTATATTCCATTGTGAATAAAATATTGATTTATGAGCTTTGCAAATCACTGTGTTCTGTTTTCACCTTCATTCTACACAACGTCCCATTTAGGACTTGGGGTTGTAATTATTAACTCGTGGAGCTAAACGCTGGAACATTTCTGACAAACAACACTGACACCACTAGAATCTTGTTTTCTCCAGATGAACCCGAACTAATATTTCAGCTGTTCTAGTCTGACAAACATAATTTCTGAGAAATTGATCATTTATAGCTGAGTCACGTGTGGAGGCAGCTCGTTTTAATTGTGAGTGACCTCTCTGAGCTGTGATTGGCTGACCATGACCACAACCCCAGCAATTTTCTGCTTTTCAGAGAAAGACAGTTTGTGGAAACAAGTCAAGTTAGAAAAAATAAATAAAAAGGCTTCAAACTATATATTGTTCACTCCACAAACCCTAAACAATGTTGTGTCTGCTGGTGCTACAATAAGCTATTTAAGCAACGCAAATCACTAAAAAAAATTTTAAATTTGTATTATTGCAAGTTGTTTTTTTCTACAGGATGTTGACAGTGAGACAAAACATGTCTTTACTCAACATTTTAAAAACAACTTTCATGTTTTAAGTAAAAACTGATCATTGAAACACATGTATAGACACATCTTTAATGACTTTGTGGCTTTTGTGTATTTTTTATAATTTAAACACCAAATTGTCATTCACACAAATGTCCTTCAGTTCTTAAAATCTATTTTACCCTCATTGTGTAAACTCTTGACTTCTTCTTTCAAACAGGACAGTTTCTGCTGCAATAAGCTACTCGCAATATTTTGTCACACCTGATTCGAGTGAGTGAGTGATTAACAGGTTCCTGCAGAACTTGAAGAGCAGAGGAACAACTAAACCATGAGGGATGGTGTTCCTAGTCGACTGGAGTGGTCTAATGGAAACCCTTCTTTCAAGGCAAAGATGTGAGCTAAATTCTCCACTAGATGGCAGCGTCACACTGATGGAGGCCATGAAGGAAAAGGAAGGAGGCAACAGCGAGCAGCAAGGAGTCAATGGCACTAATTTTAATTAGACGAGTGATACACAATGCACCAGGATCCAGAGCAGTAACACCCGGACAGTTAAATTCAACATATTTACATTAAAAATAAACAACTTAAAAAAAAGCCATGTAAAAATATACAAAGCAGAAATATTTAAAAAATAGTTTAGAGTGCAAACAATAACAGATAAAAGGCAAGAGAAATATATTAGTGGATCATCTTCTAAGGTGCTGAATCTTGAATATGTTAGTGTAAAAAAAAAAAAAATTTAAAGAAAAAAAAATTGCATTTCTGAAAATCTGCCCGACAAAGTGTCAGTAAGTATTAGATTTCCCTACTGTTGTTGGATAGGTTGTTCTTTTATTCTAACCTGAGAAAATAAGCTTGAGCACTTCCAGAGACCATTACAGGTAATTTTAAACCCAGTTGGTCAATAAATAATTTGTCAAACACACTGCATTAAAGTGAGCACAGTACATGAGCATTAAACTTACTTAATGACTTCTCATAGCTTTGTGTAGTTTCCTATAACTGTCTTTAAAGAAAAATCAAACAAAAAAAAGGTTAATTAGCAGCAAATGGAGTTGCAAGTTAAGGAAGCAAGAGTTTGTTCAGATATGGTGACAGGTGATAAAATGCACTGTAGACTATAATATCCCAGTCTTTACCTGAAGTGTATCTGTGGACGTTCACATCTACATCACCTTGGAGTACGAGAGTTTACAATATTACCACCTATGCATTAATAATTTATATGGTACAGCTACTACATGTGAGTTCACTGATTTCAGTCATATGTCATGTTACCTGTTTACTGGACAGAATCTAGAGACTCTTAGAATAAAAGTCTTGAAATCTCTGATAAAATACATTAGAAGCAGGTTTGGTCACATTCTTTAAAATATCATACACTTTTACATTTTCCTCCATACTTCAGGGAAACGACTTCCTTCACAGAAATCTCAGCCAGAGATTGAGATCTCATAGTCACTTGTAGACAGCAGAGGGCGCCCAACTTTCCTCACATTCTTTGCATTTGTTATGATTGCCGCCGCCTCCACTGGCTTCTCAAAATAACGCACCAGGGCATGCTCTGTGAGGACGGAGGCCAGGAACTGCTCAAACGTAATGGCCCAGTCTTTGTCGATGCTCGTGCTGTGAGGCAGCCGCCGGTCGTGCAGCGCGTCGCCGTGAGCACGGCCGCTCCTCTCGCCGTCGGAGCCGTTGTCGCTGCGCACCAGCACCGTGTCGTCCGAGATGTCCTCACACTGCAGCTTTTCGTCCAGCTCGTGGGAGCCGGCGCTCAGCACCGAGTACGAAGACACCGACGTGTCGTCCTTGGCTTCATCGTCCGAGATGAGCATGGCAGACGACGTGCCAGCGTCTTTAGGAGACGAGTCCTCCAGCTTGATGTCTTGCATGGAGGGCAGCTCCTCACTCTCCTCCCCCTTGTTGTCCTCCTCGCAGGACTTACCCTCCAGACCTGTGGGGACGAACACATCTCCCAGATCCTGAGCCTCCTGGGTGGCTTTCAGATCTGAGAAGTCTCTCCCGCACAAGTTCAGCTCCGATTTATCCTCCGGGTTCAGATCTCGTCTTCCACAGGAGGAAAAGAGCTTTCCCACTTCTCCCATTTCCAGCAGCAGACTGGTGACTGTTGCAGTTGCATGATAGAGTTCTTGTTCTGCGATGTCCTCACTGAACATGCTGTAGAGGGTCTTACAAAGCTCGATAAACTGGCTCTGAGGAGGAGAAATAGAAACGACAGTCACAGACACATCCAGTCTTAATGATTCGTACAGAAATCCAAGTCGCAGATGAAGTCTTACCTGGTTCAGCTTCGGGAGGTCTTTTGTGTTTTCTTGTTTCGGCTTCGTTTCCTGGTTCCACATTTTCAGGTACTGACGGTAATCAGGAGTATTCAGTCTCTTCACTGTGAAACAGACAAGATTTGAGTTTTTTTACTCACAGACTCAAATGCGTATGCGCAGTTTTTCCACATCGAAAAGAATATTTTCTAACATGGTAATCAGAGGAAACAACCTCTGCATCTCCTGAACCTAAAAGAAACCTTCAAATCATGGAAGAACTGGATAAAGCTTCATCTCTTTATCAAAAACCAGGAAAAAGTCATTCAAGCTGTTGTCTCCGCTCGATGAAACTGTAATGCTCTTTATGTCCGTACACATCAGCCGTCTCTTAATAATTTACAAAGAGCTCAGAAGGCAGCAGCTTATCTTTTAACTGGTACACAAAGAGTAAACACACGACTCATGTGTTGTTGTGCTTTTAATACTCAGTTTTATTATTTATGTTTACTCTATTTCATAGTACTTTACATTTGATTTTAACATTTTATTGTAGTATCTTGTTGTTTGGGTAACTACAGCTGTTTTTAAAGTAATTAAATTCACACAAACATTGATTTTGGCCAATCACAGGTCTTTCCTGTCAATGTGATCCTATCAGCACTTCTGCAAAGGAATATATGCAAATCTTTTAGAGGTTTTGTTAAATGCATGTTTATGTTGTCTTACGGAGATTATATTATATGTGCAGTGTCATAATAAATACTAAAAACATTACCTAATTATCTTGGTTAGTAATCTAAAAACAGAAAAAGCCTCAAAATTAAAAAGAGATCACTGGTTACTTGAACTCAAGCTCCTTTTTCCATTTTTTAGCTAAAGAAGTTCTGAGTAATTTTAGTGAGAATGCGTCTCTATACCTGTAAAACGTTTCAGAGTACACATACTTTTACAGGAATCTGTACTGTTACACTATCATTCTTCTGTTCAATAAAAACCTCTGAAGTCTGTTTCATGTGCATCTTCAGGTGAGAGCAGGAGGTAAGTATGTGATGTGAGATAAAACAGGTTTTGAACCAAAATACAAAATCTCAACTGAACAATAAAGCTTATTCAAGACAAAAAAAATAGTAGTTTTATACTTTCGAGGTCCTCCTCTAAGATAAAAAAAAACTACTTTTATAGTATCTTGTTTGGTCTGATCTCTACATTCAGATCATTCTGAGTGTTTGGTTATTTGTGTTGCTTACCTTTTTCAGTCTTGAACGTAACTCTGACGAAGCCATCGTCCTTCTCACCTCTGCACTTTGAGTCACGGCCTGAGAAGACAAGAAGAAGCACGTATTCAGTCAGATCATCCTGTTCTAGTACCGACACTGCAGACTCAGCACCAAACACTTTGTAGCTTTGCTAGAACAATAAAGAACAGAAATACTGCACGTACAAACACACACACAAACACAGATAAGGTTAAGGTGTTGCATTATCACTACAGTGATAAGACCCAGCCTCAGTTTCAACCCTACATAACTAAATCAATAACACTATTTAAATCCTATCCTTAAAAACAAAAATGTTTTAAAACGGCTAAATCTCAAAGCTGCCAAAACCTAGGTTTTAACAAAAATTTTTTTAAAAGCAAGGTAACACACACTTGCAATATTTACTGTTTGACTTTATCAGCAAACGTCTGATTGCTATCATGGTGTCGGTGTGAGTAAAATCAGATATTGTGGTCGTGAAACCGCTGACACCATGTGCAAACTGAGTGTGAACGTGTGAACAAGTTTAATCAGGAGAGAAAGGGGAAAGATATTTACTACGGTTAATCAAATGCAATATCAAAGATGTAGTGGTCTCTTTGCAATACACCTATAAATGCATCATTCACTTACAAATGACAAGATTTTATTTTACTCCTCCTGAAACCAAGATAATTTCAGTAAAATCCATAAAAGTAGCAACACGGAGCTGAAAACATGTTGACACTCAAAAAGAGGGAAAACATAACTAATATATTTAGAGACAAAAAAAAAAAGAATGAGAATCTACAATATGAAACTTCTTGTTGCAGCTTCACAATGCTTTTTTGGAAAGGGTATTATGAAAACAGCACATATTGGATCAGATGATAAAGAAGTCACCTTACCGAGGGACGTTTCTGGAGTGATGTCTTCAAAGAAGTACTGAGTGGCTTCAAATGCAGAGTCGGGCTCCTCCAGCTCATGAGTGAACTCTGACAAAAACAATTTACAGCCAACATTTATCTCAGCATGGGAACACCACATGTCTGACATTTTATTTAGCCAACATTTTAAAGTTCAGATAAATTCCAGTTTAACAATAGAACAAAGCTTTGAGGAAATGTTTTTGTATTGTTTATGAAAATCTTGTAAAAACTGCCTTCATATGACTGCATGTCATTTGACTGTAACAAGTGTTAAACTGACATTTAAATTGGGAGACCTTAATTAAAGCTGCAGTTTATGCTTTTAAAGGTTTTAGTGTACATCATAAACAGAGTCTTCAAAGTGATTTACTCCATTTAATAAAAAGAGTGAAACTTTTCATTTTTGTTTGACATTGCTCCAATCCAGTGAAACGTTTTCTGCAACTTTAAGGAAAATCGTTTCCAAAATCACTGATCAGATTCAATCTTCACTCACCAGATAAAACATGCATCTTGTAGAGGAGCTTCAGCTTCTCTGGGAGGTCTCCGTGACACAGAACACCTACAAAACACACAAAGGTTTCAAGGATAAGACAGATGAATTACTTTATAATATTACTTAGCAATGACAAACATTAATTTATGAATAAATTCCGACACAAACACTAGCGATCTGTGCGTACCCAGGCCATTGATGAACTCGCGGAAGTTGATCAGGCCGTCTCCGTTCTCGTCGAGGAGACGGAAGAAGCGCAAGGCCAGGGGGTCCGAGTGGGCTCCGTTGGCCCAGGGGAACAGCAGGTTGAACAGACCCTTAAACTGCTCCACGTCGATGCGGTACTGCTCCAGGTACGGCAGGCTGGGGTCGTGACGCTCCGTGGGGTTGCTGCTGCCTCCCCAGTAACAGCTAGTCAGGTGCTCCGCCTGAAGGAAGGACCAGAGGGGTTCAAACTCCGAAAACTGATGGTTTATAACGATTTTAGGTGTCACAAAAACAGCAGTATAAATCAGTGGTCTCCAATCCTGGTCCTGGAGGGCCACCATCCTGCATGTTTTACTTGTTCCTCTGCTCCAACACACCTGATTTGAATCAATGGGTGATTAACAGGCTTCTGCAGAACATGAAGAGGTGATTTAACCACTGAATCAGGTGTGTTGGAGCAGAGAAACAAGGAAAACATAGGATGGTGGCCCTCGAGGACCAGGATTGGAGACTCCTGGATAGATGAACCTGGTTTGACTGGAAAAAACCAAAACATTGATGCAGCTTTGTGTTTGTTAAATGATGAGCAGCCTTTGATAAGTGCTGTCGATAAGAAGGCAAATTATTATGTTTTTAAAAGCCATTAACATAAAACTACTGCAACTTATTAAAGCATGCATCATGCATCTCTTACTCTATGATTAATGTGAACCTCACCTTGAAGAGCACATAGAGCTCCTCCAGCTCATCAATACTGAAAGCAGTCTCTGTCACAATAGTTCGGACCTGAAACAACAATCAGAATAAAGTAAACAGTGAATGCAGATCTGATTCAGTCATCGCTAAAAAGTATTTTATTCCACGTTTAATTCAGCTAATTTGACCTGCAGAAGAAAGCAGCTTTTGAAGCTGCTAAGCTGCTCAGTTGGCGTTCTGCTGTTCGGGACCGTTTGAGTAGTTCTTACCACATTGCGCTTTGTTGTGTCTTCAATGGTTTGGATGACCCTCAGTCTCTGTTTGAAACGCATCTGTTCAATCACATCTGCACGAATCGAACCAAATTTCTGACAGAAGGCAAACGACAAAAAGATTGGAGGTCAAACCAGACACAGCAGAGCTCTGTTATCAGAGTGGAAACAAAAGATGACAAGAGAAAGCTGAAAAACGAGCAGATTGAGGTCTGGAAATGATTACCATGAAGATGACGGACAGAAGGAAGATATACAGCAGTTATTACTAGTAACCAGTTATTTTAAAGTTTTATTAAATATTAGTTGGGAAAGATGACCTGCATTTACACTAATCAGCCATAACATTAAGACCACCCACAGGTAATGTAACGCTGCTCGTCTTGTTACAGTGCAACAAAAACAAGTTCTGCTGAAAAATACGAATCCTAGCATTCAGACAGATGTGACCTCTGACCCTCTCCAATCACACCCTCCATATGGCAGCATAGCCACCTCAGCAGGACAACATAGATCCTACAAAAACTACTTGGGTAAGAAGTCTGAGCCGTTTATCTTGGCCTAAAAATGACCAGACACCAAACAGACGGGATATGACAGAATCCGTGAGAAGCAAGCCCACCCCACAGTTCACAGGGTCAAAAGGATCTATAGCTGACATCCATGTACCAAACACTCCAATACAAATGCTCTTCATCAGAGTTGTTTACTGATATGCAGAGGAAGGATGCACGTACTCTAAAACAAGTAGGCATAAATTTATGGCTGATTCAATGACTAATAAATGTACCAATGCTGCTAAAAATGTTTGAATAAACATAAAAAATGATAAAAAGTTTAGCAGGTTTGTTAGCCAGACAGAAGGATGAGTTTATTGCTCTAAAATAATGGCTGTTTAACATTTATAATAAACCCAAATGTGTTTAGGGTGCAAGTGATGAACCTTAGATGCAGTTTAATGGGACACTGTGGTCATTTCTTTGTGTAGTTGGACACAAACCGATGTCCAGCCGCTCTTTAGGTGAACCAAATTAAATGAAAAGAGTTTAAGAAACCTGCACCATATTTCTCCCAATTCTTTACCTCATACGAGCTGCGGACCAGTTTGAAAATATCAACCTCTGGGTGCGGTTCTCCATTATCAGTCAGTAACGAGTGAAGGTGAGGGATAGGAGGGAGGGTGCTGTCCTTATTGGTCACACTGTCCAGGTACCTGTGATAAACAACAACAAAGGACGTATAAATAACGAAGTATGTGAGTGACAGGAGAAAACAGAAGAAAAGACTTGCTTTATTTTATGAAGCAACCATCTTAGATTTTCTATGTTTGCTTAGAACGTTGCTAGTGCAAGTTCTCCGAAATGAATACTGTGTGAAAACAGGAAACGCAACATGGAGATAGCTAGTAGATGCCATGTTTGTGCAGTTGTGATTCTTCACAAATGCAATTGCCACTGTTGTAATGTGGCTATAGATAGAAAAAAATAAATAATAAAAAAAAAAATGTCTCCAGATGTATCGTCTGCCTGAAGGTAACTGATTAAATCCAGAGAACAAGACGTGTGGGGAAACATTTCTGTGCGCTATAATCTCCAAATAATGCCTTCAGAAATGGTTAGAAGAAAATATAAACCTTTCCACCCATCACATTCATGAACATTTTTACTTTATTATTTTTTGTGCTTTAGTTGAGCAGCTAATTCCAGGTAAAACACCAGCTGTAAAATATCCTTGTGACCTCAGTGTTTACACCAAACAGTCTGATTCTTCATGAAAAGTGCAACCTTTGAGCCACACAGAAAGTCTTTGTAGGCAGAAAGGTTGCAAATTTTACACAGACTCCTCTACAGTCCCACAGCTGGCATTTTGTTTCTGCTTCGGCCTTAACATCAAACAAGTAAACATTTTCTATAGTCTCTCTGTTTATTGGTTACATCCTGAAAATAATCCTCATGTTTCACAGTATGCCCCCTTGTGGTATTTTCCAGTCCAAAGACAAGTAGGAACATTTATGTTTATAAAAACTGTTGCCAACCTAAACAAGATGTTAAAAAAAAGCAAGTGCATCTCTTACCTGAGACTAATTAAAAACAATCAGCAACAACAAAAAGTCACATGCTGTAACCCGTGGGTGAGTAACAAACAAACAGAACTGCGGGCTGCATCTTCTTACCGGCCCAGGACAGTCATGGCCTCTCCGTCGTCCTTACAGCCCAGCAGCTGGTGGATGTTGGCGTGGAGCACAGACAGCGCCAACTGAAAGATGACCTTGATGCCATCATAGAAGAAACAGTCCACCACCACCACCGCGCTCTCGAATGGCATGACGGACAGGAAGAGGGTGAGGAACCAGGAGAGGGAAATGGTGGAGATGACCCCGAGGTCCTGCATGCAGTCGTACAGCTGGGGAACGTAGTCGTGGGCGAGCTCCTCGAACACACCCTGATCAACGAGGGCTCCTAAAGAAGAGGGACGTCAGGATTATGTTTAACAGATAAAAAAAATAACCAAGACAAAGACTCGTGCACATACTGACCTACAACCCTTGTATTGTAGTAGTCAGGCAGCATCCTCTCGCAGAGAGCCACGAGCAGCCAAAAGGCCTCTTCTTCTTTAGCGTAAAGCAGCAACACAGACGTCACAATGTTCATGGCCTGCAAAATAACCGCAGAGAGAAGAAAACCCAAAAAACAGTCAAGTACTGTCACAGACTGATGAGTTTCTGCCCGTTCAAACGGAGATAAAAATAAGTGTGCTCACCTGACAGTATCCGATGTTGGGATTTCTGAACGCGTAGGCGGTGAGGACCCTGCGCAGGGCAGCGATGCCCATCTCGTTCTGAAAGGCCGGGTGCTCGGGCAGAGAGCGGTGCAGGTCCCTCTCGATCTCTTCAGTGGCCAAATTATACTTTCCCATCGACTTCTCCACCAGGTCTTCGTAGTACCCAGGATGAGTGGTCATCTCGTTTATCGCCCCTAAACGAAATAAATAAACCCACGGGTTTTCAAAACTGAAGCATAATTACATACAGGTTATGAAAGTAAAAGATAAGACAAATGATAGTCAGAATAATACTTGATATGATCCATTCTTATACTAAAGAGCCTCTCAGTAAAGGCTTTAAATAACCTGCATGGTGAAACCCAGATCAGATCTGTTACATTAGTCATGCAGAAAGGTGACAGAGCACAATTATTCATGGAATTTAATTAATATTTTAAAGCAATCTGTTCCAGTTCAGAAGCTCCCAAAATTGGGTTGTTACTTTCTAAGATGATGTCTATTAAGACTAAGCGTGATAAATGTTTTTCTTGGTGGAAATCTAGTGTGAAGAGGATCTGAATGCAGCTGTGAAAACAAGATTAGTGGGGGGTCACAGCTGGATCACCGCTGTTTATACTTTAACTTGTGCACAACACGTGGCTGGGCTTGTAACCAGAAACCTTTGGCTCAAACCTGCAGCAGGTTGAGACGGAATGAAAGTCTCAAATGTTGCAGTCAGGATGCAATATTTGTTTGGGAGGGTGACGTTTAAAATGTTTTCCTAAAGCATTCATGAGCCAGTGGGAAGACTATACATAAAACAACAACAACCAACAACCCCCCCCGAAATATCTGTAGTTTATTAGTATTTTAGTTTTAAGGTTGTTGCACAGATAAGTTTGGGGAGAAGTGTCAGTAGTTTCAGTGATGTAAACCAATGACCTTTGCTTGTTTGAACATATTTTGAGAATTACAACACACTTTGTGTTCAAATATATGACAAGGCTATTAAACTGTTAGTTGCTATTAAAAATGCCATCCAGTTAGACTTTAACATTTTTAAGTTTTTGACAATTTCAGCTGGAAGAAGGCAGGCAAATTGGTGCATCACATGTACTGTATGAAGTCATATAGATTTTAATAGAAAACAACTAACGCATACATGCAGCCTGGAACTCCAAATAGTCCCAATAAACAATAGCAATATCTTTACCAAGTGTCTGCAGCAGCTTTGGAGAAACCTCCAAGCCTGCTACCTAACATAAGTTTTTCAACAGGATGCCGGTGGTTTACACATCTGCATGAAATGTGTATCGCAGATCCTGAGAAAGCGCGCAGTATGTAGGTCTCTGAGATAAAACGTATGACTGCATCGTTTGTACGTTTGCTCACCAGAGAAGAGCAGCCACAGCTCTCCTCTCATGCTCTCAGGAATGCCCTTGAGAACGAGCTCCTTGGTCTTCTCCGTCCGGTACATACACACGCCCTCCCCGAACTCCGTGAAGTGGTTCTTCCACGCCTGCTCCTTCAGGAACTCCTTCGCCTGGGAGTAGGAGGAACGGAAAGTTAAATAATTGCACGCAACATGCAGTGAGCCTTCATGCAGTACAACTTCTAATGGTGTAAAAAAAAAAGGCAATTATGCAAATGCCAAGCAGAAAAATTGAATAATTTAGAATCCAAGATTACACACGTCTACTAATGGACACATTTTGGATTAAAATAAGAAGAAAAACAACCATGTTTCAAAGCACATTTGTTGAGACATCATTATTTTGCACAAAGTGTAATTTAAGTCACCAGTTTGGGGTTAAACTCTTCAGGTGAGCGGCGGCGGTACATGGTCATGAGAGCTTCTGTAGCTGTGGGAACGCTGTTGTCATTCAGGTTGAATGTGCGCTCAACATCTGAACCCAAGCTCTGCGGCAGGCTGCTGGAGAGCAGGGATCCTTGCTGGGAGTACACCTGGAGACATTACAGTTTCAGCTCCTGTCAATTAGCTACACGGCGAAAAACATTACATTTTATTTCTTTATTCCTACCTCATCGTCTGAGCTGTTGAGGCTGCTAGTGAGTTCCCTTTCCAGGTAGATCTTGGAGGTGGTTTGCTGCAGGAAGTCGGAGATCCTCTGCACCAGGAAGTCTCTGTCTTTCAGGTTGGCGAACAGAAAGGTCATACGATTCTTGGTGCTGATAGAGAGCGGGCTGGGCAGCACGTTGGAGCTGTCGGCCTTCTCTACAATGGTCACCTAAAAGAGACCGGGAAGCATTTACTCTCAAGCATGTGCGCCTGAAATTACAGTAATACTGTGGAACAAGATGAATAAATTTTAATTTCTGCTGACAGCATAGTTAAGAGCTTTCTGAAAAGTAAATGGGTGACTGATTCTGGATGTCAGCTGCATTATTACACATTCAATCTTTCTTAAGCAGCTGAATTCAGACTACTTTCTCCCTACAAACTAATTAAACCCATTCTTGTTTGCCTGTAGCTCACCTCTCTCAGGGGGATGATGAGGCTGCACAGCGTCTCCTCCTTGCTGGTGAAGCAGATGTAGTTGGTGGAAACAAACATCTGTCCCAGGATGTGCATCTTGTTAAAGGGAGTCCACAGGGTGCAGTCTGTGTGCCCGTCCAGTTTTTCATCTTTGGGCAGGCGGAACAGAGCCCGGTAGCGCTCGCTCTTGGCTCTTGCGTCCAAATCTCTGAAAGATGCAAAAAACTCACGAGTTAGACACGAGACTTTTGCATAAACTGTAGATATGAAACAGAGCAGTTAGATTACCAGCAATTCTACAGGCTGAATAAATCTACAAACTGATGTCTTTATGGAAATGTTATGCATGAAGCAGCGCCGTTTAATGACTGATGTGAATCATACTTAGGTCAAACAGAAACTTTTGCCTCATCTATCCTCTGTATGCAAACAAAACTAGAATCCTGAGAGCATTAAAAGAGCTCACAGAACACCCTTGCTCTCATGACAGAGTTATTGAGTTCTTACAATGAAACAGTAAAACCTAAAACTTGCAACTATTTTGGACTTTGACCCTGGGAAAAAAACAAACAAACAAACAAACTACTTTGGATTACTTTATCTCATTATGTGAATAACTCAACAGCCCTCTAATGTTTAATCCCCCCCACAAGCTGTAAACAATCATAAACAGGGTTTATCATTAATGAGTGCTGGCTCGTACCTCTTTAGCGCCGACACCTTCTTTGGAGATTTCTTCTTGAGCTTGGGCAGCGAGCGGTCCTGTTCGAAGCCTTTGTTGTCGAGCAGCTGGCGCATGGCGATGTTGGCCAGCTGCTCTGCCAGCTTGAAGGTCTCGATGATGTTGAGGAAAACGGAGAAGACGTGCTCGTTGGAGCGGGTGCTCACCTTGATCATGTCGGGCAGGAGGAGGGTTGCGCTCTTCTCCAGCTGGGTGATATCTGCCCAGCGCACCACCAGTTTGGCTGACAATGTGAGAAAAGACGTATTATTCCATTAGGCAAAACAAAATAATGCCCTCAACTAGTTTTTCTGCTTTATATATGAATTACTAACCCTTTCCCGTTTTATCTCATTGGTAAGGAAACAAATTATTTGAAGCAATGTCAACATGCCTAACTATGCACACACCTATACACAAAAAGTCAGTGGGAAAACTCCAAACTAAGAAAAAATTATGCACTATTTTGGTAAAAATTTAACATTTTATGCAATAATAACAAAGCCTAAACAAACTGTAGGGCAGGGATAGATACTTAAGAGTGTCTATGATGATAATTTGATGAGCCAGACAAAAAAAACCCAACATTTTTTTCCAGGTACATTTCACATAAAAGTGCTAGAAGCACAGCATTTTTATATAATTTGTCACTATATCTGTATGTAGTATCTGACCTTGAAAGTAAAACTTAATCAAAATGTCTAATAATTTTCACTATTTATTACAAACCTAACCCATGTGTTCTTTATAACAACCCAAAATATGCTTTAAAATAAATGAGTTTGCTCCTGATGAAGCAGTTTCTCCATTAGAGCTCTGTTTAACATTAAAGACCGCACATTTTCCTCAATTTGTGTCGACTTTTTGCAGTTTCTATTTAGTGCCAAACATTAACTAAAAAGGTGAAGATGAAACCACAACCCATTTTTTTTATCTGCTGTTTCAGGAGTTGTTCAATACCTAAAAAACAAAACAATAAGTTAAAGTGTGTGTGTCAGTAGATTAAAAAGAGTCCATATTTAACCTTCTTTTCCCAGTAAATAGGAGTAGAAGCAGAGGTGGTTGATGCTGAGGTAAAGCCATCCCTGCCGAGGAACCTTCCCCTTCCAGTAGCTGCAGGAGTAATAGTTGACCAGCTTCTCCTCTTCTGGCATCCCAAACAGCTTCCGAAACTTTGCACTCGCCTCCTTGAACTTGTCTGTGTCATCGTCCTCCTTCACGTCGTGATTTTTGTTGAACTCTGCGATGATCCCCTGCAACATAACAAGAAGTGACAGCTTGAATTAATAAACTGGTACCTGAAAGTTAAGAGAAAATTGTTATGTTCGTGGCATTTCTGTTACACAAAGACTTGGGCACCTTTGAGGACTTAACAAAATCTGCATCACCAGCAAAAGCTACTTAGGAAGATTTTATAGTTTAAGGTCCTTATTGAGCTGCTTTTATAAATCTGGATATGAAACTTGGGCATGTGAAGGTCATTTCTGGGTAACTGAAAGGAAAAGTAAAGAACCAAGCTATGGGAAGTGATGGTTCCTGCCTACTAGACAACTAACTTTGACCCAGCAAACAAACACTGGACCCATCATCTCTCATAAATGCTGGTAAAAAACATAAAACCAAAGCAATTAAACATCAATTAAATGCTTTCTCAAAATTTGACAGCCTACATGAAGACATATTTTTTGTTTTAATATTTCTCAACATTTTGGTTTTTTAAACACTAGCTGAACCTTTTTTAAACGTCTATTCTGAAAACTGTATTAAAATCGACCTTGTTATAATTTTGTCGTAATTTTAATGTCTGATCATACGTCAGGTTGAGGGATTTCTTAGAGAAAAGCAACATCTAACATATGCTTTAAACGTTTTACTTCCCTCAATCAAACTTCTTACTTCTGCCTTAATTATATTTTTTAAAATCACCATATTTAAATATTATTTGGGTCCAACATGCATGGCTTGTTGCTGCCTGTTTTGTTCCCAAAGAAAATCTATGAAATTTTAACCCCAAACTTTGTATTGTGGCTTTGATTGTACAGGCGGGAGATCGTACCTGCACCTTCCCTTTGACGAAGGTGGTGATATCATTCTCGTTCTCAAAGATGGACAGAGTCTGCAGCAGGTTGTGTTCCAGCCACTCCCAGTGCTCCGTGATCTCTTTACGGGACGTTCCTGCAGAGGGAGGAGGAGGAGGAAGGAGGAGGAAGGAGGAGTGCATAAAGACTGTTTGAGAAATACTGAATTGGTTCTGTGTCACATGTAAATTTGAGAAATAATCAAATATTTACATTGGGCGTCTAACATATGGAAAGCAGAGCAGAGTGGGAACTACAGGTGTGTGTGTGTGTGTGTGTGTGTGTGTGTGTGTGTTAATGCTGCCAGTAAATTCAATCTTTAGTTATTCAAGTGTTCACCAAAGAAAACAAAACATCACGAACATCTCAGGCTCTGAGAAACTGCAGCAGACATTTTAATGCAGGAGAGAAGAGAGTTTCTCTCACAGACCTGAAGTCAACAATAAATGCAACAATCTGAAAACAAATCCTTCATTTTACCTTTTTACATTTACACTAACAGGCCAGTTTGACCACGGCTGAGCAGAGAAATCAAAACAGATCCCTCTGACCAGGTAAAGGCTGAGCGTTGTACCTGAACGCTGAATCTGACACACTGACCACATCAGACTTCTCTGTCTGAAACACAGGAGAGCCAATCTTGTTCCAGGACCCAGTCTGTTCTTCTGTTCGACTCCATAACAAATACTTTATCCATGTATGAATCCTGGATAGAATGTTTCTGGTTGCCAGAATCTTAATACTTTTCATCCCTCATCTTATTTAAAACAGCAGCTGTTTACAACAGATTCATTGTAAAATAAAAAAGTCCTCCTTATAAAGTATTATTTTAATTTATTTATACATGCTTCTATAAAAGTTGCAGAAAACAACTTCAGATACAAATAAATTATTCAAGTAATGATAACACACAAAATGCATGCCAAAAAAACATCAGGATGCTTTTAAAACCTTTTTTTGAATTCTGCAACATGTCGCCTCTCTTAGTTCCAGTTGTGAATGAAAACTAAAGAATGTCTGTGAAGTCATTTTTCCATCAAGAGCTTTAGAGTAAAGAATAAATAGTTCGAAAATTTGTCATTTAAACCATGTTGATCATTAATTATTGTCAACATTCATAAACATTGTCACCCCCGCCCCCCCATGAATGAAATCCACTGCTTCTAACTTGGTATTCATTCCCTGCCTGTGTGGAGCCACATCAGGTCAGTCAGCGGCCCTTCAGTTTGGTGCAGGAAGCCTCTGCGTTAGGACTGCTAAACAAATGTGGATAAATGCATCACAGACGAGGTCTGAATGCGCCCTCAGTTTGTCCTGAGTGCATTCATGAATGTATTTAGTCCTGTCCACTTGTAATCAGATCAGCCAGGAGTAGTCTCTCTTTAAGCCCTCCTCCTCCTCCTAAAAGTCCCAAGTCTGGTATGACTAGTCACTCTTTGAGTTTGCTGCTCATTTTCTAAATGAGGGGCACTAAACAAAAAAAATGATGCAGTTTGTGGGAGACTACATTTTCAAAAAGTGCTGCTGGAAACAAATGAGCAGCATCTTTCATGGGAGAAAATAGCTTTCATCTGTTCTTTAAACTCTGCAGACCTTTTGAATGTAAAAAAAAGCTATATAAACACACTGACAAAGAAAACCACCCACACCACAATATAAACGGTTCAAATAATATTCAAAAGGCATCAGATGTATGGGAGGATAATAAAAACCAACGCTGACACTTCTAAACACCTTCAGCTCAGTCAAAAAACACCAACTTGTTCCTTCACTTGAAGGTTATCGTCTTCATCTTCAGCTCCAACCTCTCATACATCAGCTGGTACTCTTCATGTGAATCCCAGATTAAATTATTTCCGCCTTATTTCCCGATTCCAACACAAATCCAGGTGACAGAGCAGAAAAATCATCAGACAGAAGCGCTGACAGGAGAGCTAATTTGCATAAATTACCATCTCAAGCTGTCCCCAAAGCACTTTTACACCTAAAACTGAAAGACGCAAATGGCAAAATGAAATAAAAAAAAAAGGTAAATATACTAATGTGAGGCCCATCTCAATTCATGAAATTATAATGAAACTATCGTGTAATTAGATGGAAAATATTGATTCCTGCAGTCCTGCTCAGAAACCACAGGGGCATCAGATAATGCAGCTAACATGGGGAAAGGCAGGATGTTGTTGTTGAAACTGGTCAAACACAAGATTTTCCCCCTTAGCTTCTGGACCAGTGGGAGGGGGTTACACGTGCACATACCGTGAGCGATGATCCAGTACACCAAAGAGTCGGGTGTCTGGTAGAGGATCCTGTAAGGAGCCATCCGAGCGCTCGAGTCCAGGACGACGTCCAAGGTCCCAACCAGCAGGCCTGCAGGAGACCAAAATGCTTCATTAACACAAAAAAATCTGAGAAACTTGACCCCTTGTTGAACAAACCATAGAGAAGGAAAAAATAAATTAAAAATAAAAATCTCCTGAATACAGACGCACAACTAAAGTCAATAAACTTGCTCTAAACACATATTCTGGGCTGTGCATATAAAAGAAAAAAAATAATTAGATGCAAAATAAAACAGAGTACATTAACATATCAAAAACATATTCTCTTAGTATCAGTGTGCGCTCCAAAAATATTGCAAAGGACTAAACTGTCAACTATTAAACTCCCAGGTGCTGCGCATTTAGACTCTGCCTGCTTATAAAACATTCAGCCAATCAGACGGCATCTCGCAGCCTGATAGGACCACACCTGGTTTAATAGTGGCAGAGATCCTTAAACATCCTGAGAGTTCTGTGAGCAACGTGATGACACAACAGAACTTATGTTAAGGTTGAACTTATGTTTCTGCAGTTTTTATGCTTTTCCTAATAATGTGCAGTTCTGACAAAACCAATTGGAACTCCATATTATGTGAACAGGTTTACTGCTGACTGTGTTAAACTGGTTATTTCCCACCTGAGGGCTTCTGGATGGATCGGGCTGGTTGCACTAACCACATTCTTCAAAGTGACTCATCAGTAAAGTATAAAGGTGCAATTAATGATCTTATTAGTGGTTAAACGAATCAGTTACACATTTATGAATTAGTAGTATTAATATGAATTAATTTGATTTATCACGCTGGAAAATGTAACTTGCAGCTTAGAATTTTGAGCTCTGAAGTGAATTCATCCTGCTCGGTGAATCAGAAGTAACTTCTCTTGGGCTTTTTAACTTTCCTCACATAGATCACAAGTAGGTCAAATTTGAAAGGAAGACTACAGGACAAAGTAATTAGCAAGTAATCTTAGCCTCTGGTTATTTGCTTTTAATCACTTAGATATGGAATTGCTTTTAAAGAGAACGACTAAACTTTGCTCGTCTGAAAACATAAGAAAAAAGGCACCTTCAAGACTTGATGGGTCATTGTAGGATCGTTTTATTACTTATCAGCATATATATTTGCCTTTATTTGGACCATTACTTTGTTAATGAGTTCACTGTGAATATTTAATCAGTGAAACATTTTTTTTTGAACAAGTCAACAGATTTTGTTTGCTGTAAATATTCACCCTTTTTCACAGTAGGTTTTTTTTTGTTGTTGTTGAACTGCCACAAGAGACAGGTTATTTTTGTTTTGCAACTCTTTGTGGCAAACAGTATGAGTCACGCATAAAAATAATGAGGAGGAGGGGAGACGAAACAAGAGAGGAAAACTGAAGAGTTTTCTCGTTTTCGGATAGAAAACAGCCAGCGGAAAGGAAGCTCCGATTTCCACAACCAACACTTTCCTCCTTCCCTTCATTTTAATCAATTTCCTCTCATTTCTTTCTTCCACTCAGTCTGCAAATCAAACATTTGTTAAGTATTAACCCCGCCTTTTAAGGCTTAAAACAGAAATCTAAATGAAATCATCTTTGGGTTTTAAACAAAACTACTCAGACATTTAACACTTTGGGACAAAACTGTTCACAGTCAGAATAAACAACTTCCTCTTTGACAAAAGAAGAAAAGAAAAACCCAGTCATATCTGCATGCATGCCAAACCTCAAAAGACTTGAAGGTGTTACCCAGTTTGCGAGAAATTATGCATGCAACACCGACGTGTGAGAATCAGCTGATTTCTTGAGGAGTCTTGTGGCAAAAAAAATAATGAAAACCTGTTAATTTACACTTCCGTTTCCACTGCTCTGGATGTGAACGTTTCAGCCCGTGTGTGAGCTGAGGTTTGACCCGGGACACTCAGGTGGGCCTACCTTTTCCCTGCCTTCACCCCTCAGACAGAAACAAACGCTGTTTACGTGTCTGCACGGCCACGGGCGGTTTTTGGTTGAGAGTTTTGGTTTGGAGCAGAACTTGGGCTGCTGTCTAAACGCAGCACATAGAGAGAGAGGGTGGAGGGGGGGGG
>NC_051432.1:13406157-13452951 GCF_001649575.2 Kryptolebias marmoratus
GGGGGGGGGGCTAACAGCTCAACAGGCAACCCCAAACATAATGAACTCATCAAAACATGTGACTACTTGTTCTTATTCACCTCTGCCTGTGCAGTAACATTTCCTTTCCGCACTGAACGAGTGGGCACGCAAAATAATAAGAACACAGAGCCACCACAACAAGAGCGGCGGTAATGCTCCAATTATCTCTGCCCCGCAGGAAAAATGCCGCTGAACAGAGTAAACTACAAATCCGTGAGCCGTTTTTGTTTCTACGAAAAAAATCGGGGACAACCATTAGGTCTCCATTGTTAGACCAAAACAAATCACATCTACTGACACACTGGTGGTTTTCCATGTGGTGGAAGAACAGGAAACCAGATAAGCATAAAAAAAACTTGAGTTATTTATTTGTTTTCCCCCACCCACCCACTCTTCTAAAACTAGAGTCGAGTTGTTATTGTGAGAGGTTTCAAATTAACTGGAAAATGTCAACAACTCCCCACAAACCTGAAACCTGAACATGACTGAACTTCATGTTTTACTGCATCTATACGAGCTGCTAAACATTTTAACTACCACCAATCTTCAACTTTATGGGTTTCAGGTGCCGGAGGAAGCCTTCTTGTTGCACTAAATGAATTATCTGTATTGTGAAATTATTCTCGTCTTGTACTCTGACTCAAATGACTGCGTCATTTTTTTTTTTTGTTCTGCACGAGCACCCTCGTGACAAGTTGGGAAACAAGCGACAACAGTCTGAGACTTGACTGATGTACAGTTTTCCCTCGCTGAACACTACAATCCTGGACACATTTTAAAAAAATTAAAAAAAAATCCCCCTCACAGAATAGCTGGATATGACATAAAAAACTTAAGAAAAGTTCCTGAAACTGTGCGTCTGGAGTCCCTCATAAAACACAGTTTCATGTTTAAACTGGAAGAAGAAGTGAAAATTAAAACTTAGTCATGCTTCAACTGTAAAAGCGCTTCATGCAAATCAGCAGAGAGGCTTCATTGTCAAAAACATGAATTCTGCACCCAACATTTAGACAAAATGGAACACAACATTAAGAAAAGGCAAACTTGACTTGATAAGGCACCCCGTGTTTTGAATGAGGAGGAATTTTAACAGTCCCCACATCCACGTTTTAGATCTAAATTCTCAGAAGCCGGAGCAGCGACTCAAAAAAAGCGACTCATTGCGTAAATACTGGTAAGGTTAGATTATCTGGAGCTGGCGGGAATGGTGTCTCGTCCAACTGCTGCAGAGGTTTAGATTCTCTCCCGCGGTGCTTCAGGATTAGATCTGGAAAGTGTGCAACTAGAAACTGACTGCAGCGGACATGTGGAAACATGTTAACAGACGAGACACACAGAACTACTGATGAGCTGCCTGACCAACGTTTAAAAAGTGGGCTAAATGAACTCTGAAGTTACACAGGTTGTTTTCTGCTACATTTTCAAGACAATAAATGTTTGAGGGCACTTTTAGACTAGAATCTGGGTTTATCTTTGTTTTATTAACGCCATTTTTAAGTGTGTTTCCCCAAGATCTGTTCCCCCACCAGCTTCAAGAAGTTTACTTTTTAACCTCTCTGGTTTTAGGCAGCTGTATTTGTAGTAAAATGCTAAAAGAAAAGATCTTTATCATTTTGTCTATTGTAGCAGGAGAAACGTCTTCTCAGCAGGAAATCTACTAAACTTAGGTGGACAACATCCTGATACAACACTTGACCTGCGTGTGTCAATGTGACTGTTTTAAGCAGGGAATGTATTAACAGCTAAATTAATAGGTTTTAAATCAGACAAGTTCACATGTGACCTGTGCTGGCAGAGTGAGTCTGAATGAGTTCAGGCTGCAGCGCAAAAAAAAACCAACATGAAAATATTGATTTTTGCCATAATTGAGATTTGCACAAAAATGAGCATAAAGACTCCATCTAACGATCCAAGTGACTAAAGTAGGATATAATCTTTCTAATCTACCTTTAAATCAAAGTTTCCTAACAGGTATTGGCTTCAGAATTAATCCTTTTGATTTCCTTTGAAGTTGAAAAATTTTTTCTCTGCCGGCTGCCAGGAAATCCCTTTCTATAATGTTTAAGGTCTTTGTGAACCACGGGGATTCCCCTTTTTAAATATATGGCTGGAGTTCCCGATGATATCACTCCAGACCAGTGGTGTCCAACCCTGGTCACTATCCTGCATGTGTTACTTGTTTCCCTGCTCCAACACACCTGATTCAGTGGTTTAATCACCTCTTCATGTTCTGCAGAAGCCTGTTAATCACCCATTGATTCAAATCAGGTGTGTTGGCACAGAGAAACAAGTCAAACATGCAGGATGGTGGCCCTCGAAGAACGGGGTTGGCCACCCCTGCTCCATACCAATAAGAGAGTAGAGTTTTCAAACCGACAGCTTGGTGATAAATTGCCAAATTTCAATAAAATACCTCTCATTTTGAAGCTTTTAAGATGGAGAATTTGAAAATAACAACAACTAAACGTTGAAAAATTCTTCATTGGGACTCGTTTTGCCAGAATGGGTTGAATTTCATGCTTCTTACACAGTTTCTACATCTTTAAACGACTGTTTGTGGGTTAATGCAACTTAAACTTATCGGGGTTTTTGTAAAACGTATGTTAGAAAACAGTAAATATTCCTCGCCTTTGTTTACAGCTAAATTCACTGATCAGTAGTAACTTGGCACGGCTAATCTGCGTATGATATTAGGACTAAATGTTGCTGCAGTGCTCGATTTCTCCCTCTGTGGACTGTTGTCCTCACACCTTTCAGCTGTTGTTTCTTTTCAGAAGAACTTTTTACCTTTCCGCTTTCAGTTCCATCATTCTCCCTCTGAGTCTCTTTACATCCAGGGATTATTTTCCCGACTCGAGACTGTGCGAAGTGAACTCGTCAGTATTCAAATGTAAACAAACGACTCCTAAGACCTTTGGTAGCGAATGATGCGTATTTAGTGGTTAATTTCATTATTGATTATATACAAAAACATTGACAAAGAATCACGTATTTTGACAGTTATTATGCGTTAAAGCAGCCGATCAGCTGAATCTGGGTCAAGAACCGTGAAAACAAATGGCCCAATTCAGACATAAAGCAGGAGGCGAGGCTCTCGGACTGAACACAGGACAGTTAATATCAACAACCTGACTCCCTCCGTGCTCTTTTTCTTCCTCCTGCTGCTTCTTGACCCATTTTGGACGGTCCAAGCCAACAAGAGGAGGAGGAGGAGAGGAAGAAGGGGAATGATTCAGCATGAACAAGCAAACAGACTGGTTCTTTGCTCGTTGCCACACAGATTCACTGTTGTTAAGGCTTCATAGCTCTTAGCACAAACACAGGACATAGTGATCATTGTTTGGTCTGTTTATTGAGGCTGGAATAGAGTTTTTCCTGCAGACAGGAACATTCCTGATGACACAGCTTAAGCTAAACTGAGAAGGAGCTCAGTGATCAGACACTTTGCCCCTGGAGTGTTTTTTTCTTTTTTTTTATTTATATATAGAACACAATTCGGAAATAATAATTTTACAGCTGACTGATCATCACGTGACCTGATCCATGTCCAGAACCAAAACACTGTCGCTCCATCCTTATGACAACAGATAAAGGAAGATCCGAGTAAATAACACACATGATCTGGGATTAAGAAGCAACTCACCGGCCAGTCCCCCGCCTCCATCCCCGTGTCCCTTCCGCCTCTGGAGGATGAAATACGGGTTGGCTCTCTCGGTGATCCATAAGGCTCCGGCCAGCAGCACATCTTCGGGAATGACCCACATCTTTCTGCCGGGTTTGCTCAGAGGAGCATCGAGCTGCTGACGGCGGCTGTCGAAACTGCTCCAGGCGGGACGGGAGCCGACTGGTCAACTATCAAAACGATTAAAATTTGTATTTGTATATAAAGAAGAGGCCTCCGCCCTCCAGTAGCGTTGGATGTCCGAGCATCCAAGCGCTGCTATAATTAAACTAGCTGTTCGGTTCGGCTCGGCTCGGTTCGGTTCGGCTCGGCCTACAGCATCAGTGTCCGCGCGCTGAAGCGTAAAACTCCACCTTGCGTGTTTCGCCGCGGAGCGTCAAAGCCCAGGATATGTCTGAGGAGAGGAGCCCGAGTCAGTCTTTGTTGTCCATGCGTCCTCCTCCTCCTCCTCCTCCTCCTCCTTCTTCTCCTCTTCCTCGGCCGCCGAGAGGAGGAGCAGGTGAGACTCGGTCCCGGTTCGGTCGCGTGTTGTTGCTGTTGTTTACCCGGCTCAAAGTCTCCGCGGAGCCGCGTCGCTGAACCGACTCCCGGAGCGAGAGCCGTGTCCGTGCGTGCGTTCAAGAAACACCAGCGACACTTTCACGGAGACGCTGAAATTAAAGCTACCGTCGCTTCCTCCTCCTCCTCCTCCTCCTCCTCCTCCTCCTATCCAGCTGAAGCTGAAGCGGCCTCAATTCTATAGAAAGCCAGGAGTGCCAAAGACTTTGATATTCTGGAGGTGTAAACAACACAGTTTTTAAGCTGTCAACACATTAAATATATGTCAAATTGTTTTACGCAAAAGTATTATGTAAACAACACAAATTAGGTGTAAATAACTCGCTAATGACATGTTGTTTAGACAGTAAATTTCACCTGTTTATGGTCAATTTGGTCAACTTCACTTCCTGGCACCTTGAGTCTAGTCTCTCCTCATTGGCTGTTCAGATCCAGGGCTTAACCACTTTAGCAAAAAGAGGCGGGGCCTCCCACCATTCAATGACCTCATAACCTGCTGTTTTGAAATATATAGATGTTTTAAATGACAGAAACTTCCACATTAACAAAATTTAGAGTATAGACTGATTACATCAAATGTTTATGTAAAGCATATTTATAGCTTTGACTAAGGGGCTTTGACTCCGTTTAAAAAAAAATAATCACGGATTTAATAGTTTAATGTTTCAAACATTAAACTATGTAAAGCTATTTAAGTATTGCATCTGCTGTAATGGTGTGTAATGGTTTTAAACTGACTCTCGTCTTTTTTTTGTACGTACAGTAGAAAAGCTAACTCTGTGCATTCTTTAACACATCTGCAGTGCTCATGCCAGGTGTTGTTCAGTGCAAACAACACATCCAGAATGTGTCAAACCACATGAAATGTCATGTGGTTTTTGGCACTCCTGGCTTTCCATACAGCGTAGGCATGGGAGTTGAGCCAACAATCCATTAATCAGTGAGTGAACTCAGTTTAAGGCTTTAAAACCAGCACTCCAAAATAATAATTTACCTTACCGGATAAGAGATATATAACAATGAACACTGGGGATGTAGGTTATGAGCATATTTTTATATTTCTGAGAAAAATTAGCATTACTAGCAGAGGCATTTCCAGAAAAAAAAATAAAGAGGTGACAAGATGAGGACTAATACTAATTTTGGAGTGGTACACCAAAACAACCAAACAAGAACAGGCCAATGCACATAAATGTTGTTTGCCAACCACCATAAAAAGAAGAAGAGGAACTCGGTTTATTTGTGTTTAATCTGTTTTAACAGATAAAAATTCTTATTTTTGCTCTATAGTTTCGAGTAATTGAGCTGATCAAAGGTCACGCTGATAAAATGACCCGCGTTGTGTTTTAAGATGGCAGCTGGAGAGTGATCAATGATTTTCAGCGTTCTAAGAAACCCAATCAGCAGATTATCTGCAGACAGGACAAACAGAGACGTTGGGGGGGGGGGGATTATTCATTCAAACAAACTGTGGCCCAAGGGGCCAAAGGAGACTCCTGTATCTACTGCGCCTGCCCTACGCCCTCAAATAAAAACAAAACTCTTTATTAAGAGAGCTTAAGGCAAGCTCAGTCCAGACTTTGAAGCCATGTCCTGGATGTCTGGGATTTCTTTATCAACATATTCGCACATAAAAGTATCAACTGTTTTTTTTTTAAACTTCTCAATTAAAAAAACATTAAGGGCCTATTTCTTGAACAAAATGCATCCACTGAGTTGCATGCAAAGGTTATAAACTTAGATCATATATTGAGAAGGGATAGAGTTGCAGCCATTTTTATCATTGTAAATGATGTCTGCAATAATGTTAGATCTGTTAGTGCTTAAAGAGTGTGTTGGGGTGACTCTTAGGTACTATGACACCAAATCTTAGCTCAATATCTGTCAAACTGACTGAATTCTGTCAGTAGTCAAGCGCCTTTCAGGATCTCTTCCCAAAAGAGCTCGTGTTTTAGGGCAGATGCCAAGTTTGCACAGAAATTTGACCAAAGTAAATATGTATATATTTATATAAATTACATTTGGAAAGAAGAGCAATGCAGAAGATTAGGAGCAAAGATGAACCCACATGTGCTGTAATGTTTTCGTCCCATTTGAACAACGGTGTATCTCAGTTTCCTGCCCTCGGTGGCCTCAAAAACAGGATATAGAAAGTAGGGGAACGTGGGTTGACTCAATTCTGGCTTCAGGCGCTTGTTTACAAACTTTCCCCTCGGGTTAGCCGCACCGAGTCGACTCGCCACACACTTTCGGGCTTGACGTGGTTCCACGGGTCGCTGCAGCAGGAGGCAGAGACAGAGATGAGTGTTTCACCTTACAGTACCTCTGCTTTGGTTTCCCTTTTGTCATTTTCAGGCAAGGGAGCTGAATTGTAGGTGGGGAATTACATTGCTATCAAGGTCTCACTGGTTTTATTGTTTTAGGCTGTCACAATATTAAAATAAAACCTCCTTACAAATAATCAAACGCACCAGTTTAAGGTCAAAATAGGAACTAAACATTGCACTTTCTGAATAAAAATATGTGACTGAAAATATAAAAAGCACCACAGTGGGGCTGACAGTGTGTAAGAGGGCTTTCCCTGTCATGTAACCGTGCACTGTTTTGACTCATATGGAAATAAATGACTTCAATCCCCTTCAGATGCCCTGACCACAGATAGTCTCGGACAATTTGTTCCACTTCTCTGTTCCTGGGGCACATCCCCATTCTTTTGCGCAGTTTCGCAGTCGGCTGTTTTCTTTTGCTTTTCGTTTTCAGGCCTTTGGTTCGGGTCATAGGTGACAACACAAAGACTTACCTTCTAAAACATCTGGAGCCAAGATCGAACCAACCTGCTGACGTACCTGAAGAACAGAACAGAAGTCTGCACACGGAGAAAGCATTTACTTCCAAATGATTGATTTAGAAGTGGCTGTAACTTGAATTAAGTTTTGAACAAACACATTTTTGAAAACAACTTTTGTCTTTTTAAATTAAAGGTCTAGTATTTCTTGAAGGAATGCTTATCGCCCTTCTTGAGAAGGAATGGCATTATATCCATTTTGATCAAACCTTTAAGTCTATAAAATTACTGTAATGTCTGTAAATGACATTATGCATATTCTCATACAATCTTACAAGATATTGCAAGATATATATTAGCTCTCAGAGTGTGTGTTAGCAATGACTCTCAGCTACTACCACGCCAAATTTTAGCCCAATATCTGTAAGATTGACTGAATTATAGTAATTTTTGTGTTAATTAAGGTTGATTAGCAGTGGTAACTCCCTTGAATCAGGGTGACTGTAAAGGGTAATCAGTTGTAGATGTATATCCAATGATTGTTCTCTGAAAGCTTCACTGAAATCTGTTCAGTGGTTCATGAGACATTTTGTTAACAGACAAACAGGGTTGAATTTAGGAAATGTTGCCAAAGTTTTAAGCTAAAATCTCACAAATGAGTCGCACTTGGAGTATTTGTTGTGAATGACTCTCGGCTACTACCACAACACATTTTAGCTCAATATCTGTAAATTTGACTGAATTGCAGAGATGTTTTTTAAGAGTCGTTGGCTGTGGCGGCTATCTTTATTTGAGTTGATTCTAGTTTTTAATCACTTGTAAATGAGCACACAGTGATTATCTTCTGAAAGCTTCATTAAATTTCAACCAGCGCCTCAGAACATATTTTGCTAACAGACAGGCAGAGATGACTGTAATAGTTAAAAGCAACGTTTTAAAAACATCTTGCTCGATCATTTGGTGTGTGTTAATGTGTGTCGTGAATGACGTTCAGCTACTACCACAGCAGATTTTAGCTCAATATCTGTAAAACTGACTGAGTTTTAGCCATATTTGTGTTTGCTAAGGTTGATTAGGTGTGGCAGAACTTCTTAAATGGGGCTAACCCCAAAAGTTATTCAGTTCAGACATTTTCACTGAAATTTGTCTACTGGGTGACAAGATGTTTTGCTAATATTACGGACAAACAAACACTTGTGTGGGCACACACAGACCCAGGCAGAAACACACACACACGGACTTATGACTCTGAAACGTTTCATCTACCGAGAAACAAACAGAACTGTTAGTTAAAGAAGATGTGAAATAATCTATTTAAAACTTGTACTGGATTTATTGCGCTCAACCCACGTCAAAGGAAAGCAAAACTGTTCAAAATCTCCCCACTGAAAGGGATTTTGTTCTGCTTGGTTTCAGCCTTGATTCTCTGAAAGTGATGTTTACGGCACAGTCCCAAAGGAAAACATTCATGTTCTGGTTTCAAACAGAAAGGGATTTTCTGACAGACTTTTCCTTTTCAAATACAGAGGATGAGAGAGGTGCTCGCTCATTTTGGACTAAATTAGACAGAAGATCACACACTTCAGCAGGAGGCCCCCGGTGCCCCCCTCAGGTTAAATGATCAACTAACAGTAGTCCACAT
The DNA here is from genome assembly GCF_001649575.2 of Kryptolebias marmoratus. Lineage (NCBI taxonomy): Eukaryota > Metazoa > Chordata > Actinopteri > Cyprinodontiformes > Rivulidae > Kryptolebias > Kryptolebias marmoratus. Next base: position 13,414,846 of record NC_051432.1, read on the forward strand.
GGCTGGCCAGCAGGGGACTCTTCACCACTGATGCCCCTTACTTACAGTCATGGCCAAATGGTTTAGTAGTAAAACAATTGTTGAGTTTTGCAAACTTTTGAGGCAACGGTTCACATTGCATTTAGATTACTTGGCAGAGTTTCGAATTCAGTCCAACTTGAGATGACTGCCACAGCTAATCAATCTTAGCACACACAAAAACGGCGATAACTCAGCCACTTTTACAGATATTGAGCAGAAACTTGGTGTGGTAGTAGCTGAGAGTCGCTCACAACACATACTTCAAGCGCTAACAGATCGTGCAAGATCTCATAATAATGCGTTTTCCATTTACAAACTTTGGCCAAAACGACTGTACTATAACGCTATCCCCTCTCATTATAAGGTGCTTTTAGTTTAAATCTCTGGCGTGAAGGGTGGCGGGCGATATGCACTCCTTCAAGTAATGCTAGACTCCTAATTGTAGCCTGGATTTTCCAACTTTACATACCACGAAGACCAACATACAGAAAGTAGCAAAACATGCAAACAGGTCCGTAAAAGTTGGAAAAACCTGATCAAAGTTTATTTTGAACACACAGTCATACATATTCAAACTCATGCAGTGTGTAGGGTACAGGAAAATGACTCTGCCGACCACAATGCTTTTCATATTACAAAATAAGCCACACGTTCCTCCCGCTGGGTAAATAGTTTATGATATACTGATATCCTCCACCCTACACACACAGAGAACGGATAAAACATCACGATGCTGTACTGAACAAGAGTGACTCGTGCTGCGTTCAGGGTCTGTAGCCCTCATTCTTAAAAAGCTGCACAGTAAAAACACAGATTTACTGCAGGCTTCACCGCAGACTGGATGGTTAAAGTGCAGACTTGGAGGTGAGAGAACAGCCAGGAGATAAAACAATTATAAAGCAGGACTGCTTAAGGCTTTATTGTACAGGCTTAAATGTTCAGCGTCATGTTCAAACACTATCTAGAAGGGGAAAAACTTTGTTAGCTACTATTTTTAAAAACAACAGACACCCTTGGATGGATATGTATACATTCATTTGAGCTAATGAGCTGCAGTGAAGGATAGTGTGACTCTGTAATAATTTCATCATTACCTTTTGCTGAACTTCTACAAAAATAGTTAACAGACAATAAGCTGTAACGATCTCATTTCTTCTTTACGTGAACCTTTTAGGCACGAAGCCATAAAACACAACAAATAAAATGTTCTTAGTACTGAGCATCACCCTGTTACATTCACCATTACACTGGAAGGATAATGGAACCAATAAGTGAAGCTTTTTTCCGCTAACAAAGCAAAGCATTGGGAAGTAGGGGTGCGAAGGGGTGCTGCATTACCCCTCGATGGATGCCAGAGGACAGGCCTGTCCAAATACACAGGTTAAGAATTAATGAAACAAGTGAAGAAAAACAGATTTCATTAGTTTAAGCTCCAAGGATGCTTTGATATCTTTGAGTTCTGTAAATCTGGTATCCAGCGGTGCTTTCGTATATCTGTGTGCAAAATTTAACAACTGTTTAAAACCCACAAAAAAAGTGGGCAGAGCATCACTTGGTCATAATTGCAATTTAACAACAGATATTGTTATTTAAAAGATAGAGCAGATTTTTAGTGTCTGGAGCTGCCATTCTGCATTTATATCTTTTACTGTCAGATTCACACAGGCTCACAGCGCCCCCTGACTGAAACGAGTTCCCACGGCAACAGGATGCAGACAATAATCTGTGTCTGTCAAAGTTTAAGGAAGGCAGACTGAAGAGGAGACAAGAAAGGTGCAATGATTCAGTTTGAGGAAATAGGATAAAATATCTTGAAAATATTCTCTTGAAATTTAGTTTCCTTCATGAAAATAGCATATGCGCCGATCAATGTGTGTACGTTTAGGTTCAGGTTATTGATTTTGTTTACCTTTAGTTAATAAATGAAGGTATTCTGTGTCTGAAATGGCTGGAAATCTGTAAAAAAGTAAAGGAAACCTCCAACTTGAATCACAATTTAAGTTTTTGCTGCACGTATGCCTTTTTTCTTTTGTTTTTTTAAATTTTTTTTATGCCAACCAACCAAACGGTTCGAAGGGCCATTTGTGCATTATTGTGGGACAGAGGTCAGACATGTGCAAACAAAAAGACACTGATGGGAAATCTTAGGTCAGCTGTTACTCAAGCACATGAGCTGGTAAGAATCACATTCATGATCACGTTCCTATAAATACAACAAGATAAAACATGAAAGAAGATTTAAACGTTTTTAAAACTCTTTCCCAAACTCTCAAGGAGAGCGTGGAAATAAAAGACACCTTCATAATGTCCTCAAACATCTAAGTGATGCTGAACTTGTGTGCTACATGTAGACGTGCTGGTTTAACAGAAATCCTCTCTTGAATGTAGGCAGTACATCAGTGAAACTAACATGCTGAGTCAAAACCATGCAGACACTTTCTCACAAAGCATTTCCACAGAGAGACAATGACCAAAGCTTGTTTGTAAAACGGTGCAACACGTGCACGTGCGTGTCGTTTTGGACCCGTGCAGGCGTGTAAACAAGAGTCTGGAGCGACTGCGGAGACAAAGGGTCCAAGAGGCGCTCCGTCACATCGGGGGGTTCTGTGCTTCTTCACCGTTCAGCTCGACAGGAATGTGAGAGGAAACTAACGCCGCCGATCGACCTCTGTAAACCTTGATTAGTACATGAAAATAAAACCCCCAAAAATGGAAATACCACGACAAAGTACTGCCTACTTCCACTAGATTGTGGAAAGAAACATAATTTAAAAATTTTTCTAAGAGAGTTAACGCAGAAAGAAGTATTTAGCTCAGTTCACCTGAAAAAAAAGATCTAAGGTTCATGTGGCCGAGCTTCACAATTCTCATTTATTTTCAATCAGTAATATTTAGAAACCTTAAAGATGCACGTGGAATATCAGATTCCTCAAACAAAAAACCCAAATAAAACCTACGTCTTTTCCTTTTTTTCCCAGCAGACACAACCTATTTAAACCTGTTTCTTCAGCTTATTTCTTAGATTTCATTTCCTGAAAAGATTTTAGTGCCATTCTCCCCGTGACAATCAGGCAACGAGTTCATATAAAAACCTAACTCTTTGGAAATGGAACAGATAAGCTTGGCACAAGGACATATAGACGTATTCATATTAGCCAGCTGGTTGTTTTTTGTTTTTTTTTTTGTACAGAAGGTCCAAAAAGTCAGAACCTAAGGGTGTTGGTGTGAATGTGAACAGAGACGGTCAGTAAGGAAGGGGGGGGTATTTACATCATGTGTTGTGCTAACATTTGGTGATAATTATCACCAGTTTCAATAGGGCAACAGGTGACATCACTTCAAACCGCTTAGGACAAGCTACGATTGTCAGGTGTGAGGACAGCGATATATTTTTTTTTGTGTTTTTTTGTCCACAACAGGCATTTTCAGTAATTAAAGCAACAACAACAGAGACGTTTACATGTTTAAATATTACAGCATAACGTGTGCTTACATGTTCAAACTCCTTAACTGCTTGCTACCACCCAATGTATGTATAAGTACCCACTGCAGCGGTAAAACCTGTGGAGTTGTTGGCAGTGATCGTGTACCAAGTATTTAGACACCTATACATGTATACATGCTGATTAAAGCTGCACACATGCGTTACAGAGGCCCTGCTGCTCCCGCTCCCAGGTTGTGTCCATCAGCAGAGACAAAACGTTGCCTTTTTCCCACACACTCCAGCGTCCTCACACTTAAGTCTTCGAAGGACGCCAGAAGATCGTGTGTTTACAATGTGAGAGCTGTGATTGGCTGTCTGCAGTCGAATCTGGTTTGTAGTCAGTGAAAACAGTTTTGACTCGTGCAGTTCATTTTTTTTTTTTTATCATCTTTAAATTTAGGCACAGACTCAAAGTCCTCTGATAACTCAGTTCTGCTTTAAATCAGAAGGCTTTTCTCAGCACTGATTGGCTCTGGACTTGGCCTCGTCGCACTCCTGCTCCACGGACAGGTCTGCTTCGGACATGCTGATGTCCACGCTCATGATGACAGAAGTGTCGGAATCACTGCTGAGCGGAGGCTGGTACTCGCCTTGGACAAAGACAAAGACAAGTCAAAGTGAACATGTTTGGATCGCTCTCTCTGTCTGTCTTAAACCTGCAATAAACCGTAGTGTCCACTAGGAGGCAACAGCAATCGTCACATCACTAAGAAATACTCCAGATTCACTAATGGTTTGCATGGCTTTTACAGGCAAAATATCTGGTTTCGCACCTCCGACTTGGCTGTGAACCACACAGTCAACATTTAGAGGAAATCACTCCCATATTTATGGAGATAGCACCAGGGCAGGAAGCATCTGATTCTTGTGATGATCAAAGAAGCTCAAAATATCACCTATTGTGTGAATCCTGTTTTTGTTTTTGCCGTATTTTGCAATCTAACTTCTGCATATTATGTGCTAATTTAGCCGTTCATAAATGTGTGTCCAGCTCCTTCAGGAGACGGGTGCTAGGACTTTTGGTTTTTCTACCTTTTTAAAATATTTTAACTTCATTTACAAATATATCCCCCACAGAAGAACACAGAGATCTCTTCAGTTCCTTCAAAAACAAATTTCTCTTTGGAATATGCTTTACTATACTTGCTGTATTGTGCTACTTTTAGTTTTTAGCTACCTTTCTGCTACTTTAGCTTTTTGCTAGGTTTTACTACTTTTAACTTTTAGTTACCATTCTGCTGCTTTTACTTTTTAGTTAGCCTTTTATTACTATTAACCTTTACCCAGCTCTTTTCTACTTTTAGCTAACATTTAGCGACTTTTAACTAACCTTGTACTGCTTTTAGCTTGTGTTTTGCTGCTCTTAGCTGTCATTTTGCTACTTTTAGTCAGAATTCTGCTACTTTTAGCTAATGTATGTTGACTCCAGCATATATTTAGAGCTACAGTACTTGCTTTGTGAATGTGATGTTAAGACGGATCAGTCAAGGGGAGCTAATGGAGATGCAAAGATGGAGAAGATCACTTGTTGCTCAGTAATAGTAAATTTGGGCATCAGACTTCTGTTACTGATTCCTGATGAATTTAGGTCCAATATGCACTTTCTTTAAAAAAAACCCAAACAAACACTTAAGTACTGTGCTACGATGTCACAGACACCTGCCTGTTTATAAATAACATTTATTTGTGAGTACGTACTGCTCGCCACGACGTGGCTCTGCCCCGCCTGCGGTGCTGTTTCTGTATTATGATGCAGCTGCTGCAGGTCCATCGCTCTTCCTGCGGGGTCCAGCACCACCGAGCTCTCGTTAACTGTGATTTCACTCGCAGCGCTGATGGGATTGGTGAGAGGACCCCCGCCAGTCGCCTCGTAGTCCGGAGGGGTCTCATCGGTGCAGTCTGCATTGTACTGAAATAAACACGTCTTAGAGGGAGGTTCTTGTGTAACACTATGAGTTTTACTTAAATATATTATTGGCCTCAGTGTAGGAGCTTACTGGGATTCCCAGGGCTTTGAGGATGTTCATTTTGCACATTGGACATGTCCGGTGGTCTTGTAGCCACGGATCTACGCAGTGTTTATGGAAGACATGTCTGATCAAACAAGACAGAGGTGCATAAATGTATGATATCCTTACAACACAGGGCAGAGACTGCTGTGCACGGCGCACACAAACCTACCTGCATGGTAATATCCTCACAACATCATTAGGCTTATAACCTTCAATGCAAACGGCGCAGTTGTCAAAGTCCGACTCGGTTTCCTAAACACAAACAAAACACAAAAATGAAGATTACTTCTCAAATAAATTAATATTCATCCAGATGACAAATATTTATACGTCTACAGCCTAATTTATAGGTTTTTAGGTAAAATAAAGGTAGAACATTTGCAATTTTTCTGTGTTGACTTAACCAGGTGCTTTCACCTCAGATTTTCCACTTTTTAACCTTAACCACTTACCATTAGACTGAGATAAATGTTGTTTTTCTTATTTTAGCGAGGTGGTTCAGTGGTTTGAAAGGCTGCTCATTGTTTTGTCTTTAGGAACTGACCTGCGTGTGATTTCCACAGTGCTGATGTCGGACCTAAGGAGCTCCGATCAACACATCCAATGAGAGTTTAGTAACCTGACTGAACCCAGCAACTTAGATCACATCAAGTTGTGTTGTGACGCTGGTTTAAATCTTGGTAATCCAACTAAATATATCTGACCCTCACAAAAAAATCAGGATTAAAAGAACATCTTGCCAAAACGGAGACGGAGCTGCTGCAGCCAAATCAAGCAAGAAAAGCTGGCCAAGAAGCAGAGAAATCTGATCATTAATAATCTTATTAATATAACATTTTAACTTGAATAAAGCACAAATAAATCAGTCAATAAATATAATCTGTGTGGCCTATTTTATCAAATTATCTCAAAAGAATTCAAATCAGGTTTATCTTCTAATTGTTTCCTTGTAAAATTTCCTTTTGTATCACATCTGCAATGATCGTTTTAGTTCTTCCGACACAAATTTCCAAATTCCTCAGTCAATTACGAGAAGATTTTTCATGTATAATAAAAATAAACCTTTTTACTGTACCATAAAAATAAAATAAAGACCAAATTATTTTTTTCCATACTTATTCTGGCTTGGACAGTCATTTCCATAAATTTCCATCATTTTCAGAACTCTGTGGGAACTTTGCATTCAGCCAATAAGTGTTTATAGGAAAAGAAAGAAGGGAATGATCATTTGTTTGGTTTTAAAAAGCCTTTTATGAACTTGCAGATAATCAATGAGCTCAAACTTGAGTGGTCTTACGAGGAGCACAATGATCCAGATATTGGTAATTAAACACTAAATATTCCTATTATTCCTCATTCTTTCAAGTCCAAATTTGTGGGAATAAAAAAAAAGATAGGCCCACACGTGGCGGGGAAGTAAAAAAATATGTATCATCTAATTGAAGTTAAACTCGTGTTGTGCAGACACAGCTACACCTTCGTAAACTCAACCTCCACATGCTTGGAGCTGCTCATTTGAACCAGGTTTACCTTGTCTCCTTTCTTTAAGGTGCGCACTTGAAGTTTACTCATGGCCTTCTTAGCAGCATCTCCCAGGCGCCTCTGCAGACACAAATCACCTCTATTACTTCAGGATTTAGAAAGAAATTAATATTAGATAAAAAAAAAAAACCCCAACTAGTTTTAAACTGTGAAACAAAGCAGCGTCTGAGTATTTCATGGATCTGGGAATAGTTAAGTTATAAATGTTATGTGTTAACTTGATCAAACGATAAAAAACTGATTACTTCAGATCATCTCCTGTGGGCATCATACAGAAGTTTACAATCCCGTTGCACTGAAAAAAAGCATCTGCTTTAAGTCTGCAGTTTAAAGCTAATAAAACAAAATCAATGAGCCACCTTTACGACTCAGGAGAGGCAAAAAACAGATGTATGTGAAACCAGACTTCACTTGAAGATGGTTGTGTAAGTCTTGCCAGTCAAGACGAAAAAATAAATAAAACACATAACATTCTCCTAACCTTTGCATTTGTGTGTGTTTTATATATTATTCCAAGATAAAGCCATATAAGTTCTAATAAATTTGTTTTCGAATCATATTTTTAAGATAAAATATCAAACCTGTGGCTTCTTTGCAAAAAAACAAAGTGGTGATTTTTTTTACATTCTTTCATTATTCCGTCCAGCTTTGGGAATGAAACTAAGACCAGCTTTCGTGTTAATGTAGCCGAATTCTTTGTACAATGCAGAAAAACAATTATTGTCAATTTCCTGCTCATCCAGCTGCCCCACTACCTCACACGGCTGTCACAACACAAAAATGTCGACCAAGAGCAACACTGGGATAATAACACAGCGGCAGGCGGGATCCTTCAGGTCATACCTGGTTGCGGTCCCGTGCATTGGCGTAGCGGAACCTCTGGATGTAGTAGAAGACGAGCCAGGCGAGCGAGATGATCATGAGGACGATGAAGGAGATGGAGACAAACACCACCGAGGTTCGGCTCACGTACTTCTGCAGGTTGCGGGTTCCCACGGTGATGTGCATCGTGACCAGAATGTTTCGCTCCAGCAGGGCCACGATCTCACGTCCTTTAGGCTCCGGGATCATGATGACCACAATGTTGTTTGTGTCTGTGCAACACAAGTGACACGTGAAAATACCAAAACAACAACATCTCACTGTTCTGTCATGTTTTTTTTTCTCAACAGTCTAAAATGGCTACAAGCTAATAAGCTAACCTCTGATCCATATTTTTACAAACTAACATGCAAATATCCCAACATTGGTGCAGAGCAAGTAAAACCTTTTTTGTGAGGGACTGTTCCTGTAACGACATGCTGATATTCTGTGACTCACCATGAAAAGCAAACTGCTGTAAATAGCATATTATGTCTAAAAGGCGGACTGATTTGGCAACTATTGGACTAAAATTAATCAGTGCAGTGATATACCAGGAAGTAACAGCGCCCCCTTTTGGGAAGAGTGAGTGATATACTGTGATGTACTCTTTAACAAAACGATTTTAAGCTTGGTCAGAGAGCGTTTTACGCCTGAATGACGCTTAATTTTACAAGTACAAAAATATGAGTTTTGACCAAACGGGATTCTACGAGGGGTTTGTCAAATACTGGTCACCAAAATGAAAAGTGTTCTGATTCAACTCTGACTTCACTCTTCCAGATTCTACATGCATATACAGTATTCAGGTATATTCACAGGGCCACCTATCGGCTACAACAGCACACCTTTTTTACACTTAAAGGATACATGATTGGTTGTTGAGACAGGACTGAATCAATCCGTTCTACTGATTGCCTTCATAAAAAATGCTTTGGATTTATTTTCTTTTTTCCAAAAGCAAGCGCCATTCTTTATTATGAAAAGGACCGATTCAAATATTCAATTCTGAGTGCCTTTTTCTCAAGAATAAATTCAAATTAATGGCATTTTATCAAGCAGCCTGGTGAATTTTGATGTTTCACCATAAAAGTGGATGTTTTTAAGAATTCATTCTCTTCAACTGGTCTAAATTTCACATGTTAGTAACTAACCATGTTTAAAGACATAAAAAGTTAATACTGAATCCCAGTTGAAGGCCCAACCTGCAATAACAATAAATCTGCTGAAAGTACCAAACATCAGTGCTATAAATTCAATTAACAGAGTGTGTTATTCACATTATACAGAGCAACGTGACAAACACCAGCCAACATGTGTGGCTCCTTTGTACGGACGCACAGAAATAAAACCACATTCAAATGGAAAAAAACCTCATTGTGTTCGAGTCAGTGTGGCGAGCTGATTGCTGGGAGCTTACAGCGAGCAGATCAACACAATCCTCTGTCTCCGTGTTTCAGAGGCTTCCTGCCAGCAACCATCTGTTGGTTCGCTCGTGAAGCGTTTCTGCTAGAGTCACAAACTTTCCTCTCCCGAAACACGTCTGGGAAGAGAGATGCATTTACCGCGTGTCGACTCTGTGGACACATTCAGGACGAACCGACTGAACGTTTTATTTCACGTGCAGCAAAAAGCAAAATAATATAAAGACACAAAGCAAAGGATAAACATCATGGTCCTACTGAGCAAAAGCAGTAAACATTAAAGGCCTAGGATTCTTTAAAGGGATGCTTATCGCCCGCCGCCTTTCCTACCGCAGTTTTAGACTGAAATCATCTAATGAATAAAAATGATGGAGTTGTAGCCGTTTTGGTCAAACCTTGAAAATAACGTTATGCTCGATCTCAAGAGATACTGTGAGCATGTTACACTCAGATTATGTGCTGAGAATGACTCTCAGCCACCACCACATCAAATTTAAAGTTAATATCTGTAAATTTAACTGAGTTATAGCCATTTTTTGTTGGCTAATGTTAATTAGCTGCGGCAGCCATCTTGAAATTGGTTGGCTACAAAGAAAAATCTGTTGAAGACATATATCCAATGATGAATTCCTGAAAATTCCCTTAAAATTCATCCAACGGTTCACAAGATATTTTGCTAACAGACAGAAAGAGCTGACTCCAAATAGTTAATTGGCAAATTCTGAAACAAAGATCTTGTGCAACCTGCTCAGAATTTGTTTTGGGGGATCAGCCTCACAGACTATCAAGCTCAAATTTTAGGTCAGTATCTGTAAAATTGAATGAGTTATAGCAATTTCTTTGTGTTTTTAAGGTCAGTTGGCTGGGGTGGCCATCTTGAAATGGCAAATAAAAATGATCAACTAATACATGCTTTCAGTCTAAATTTCATTTGGGTAAAGAGATATTAAGGTTGTTTCTAGGATGATAGTAAAAAAAAAACTAGCTTGTGCCAACGAGTACAGGAAACAACAGAGGTACATGATGATGTTTGAGGTGCTGTAGAGCTGAAACAACAGCACGGCCTTGAAAGGATTTTTTCTCCATCAGTTTCTTGCTTTATAACAAGACTTTCCGCAGAATTCTCTGCTAAGGTTTTTAGATGATTTAATGCAAAGTATGATATTCTGTGTTTCGTTGGTGCTGTTTTGCTTTACTTGTTTAGGACAACAAAGCTAAGAAAAGGCTAAATCACTTTCGGAGTGATGATTTAGCCACATTTTGATCCAAATGCGCTGTCCTTTTACACTGATTTTCTGCAAGAACAATCCAGTCAAATAAAAAGCAACCCCACTTTTGCATTTTAAACCTCTCGAGGAAGTCGTGCTTCTGTTAAAAACACGCAATATCGGCTCCTCCTCGGTTTTCCCCTCTTTTCAACAAGTTGAACTTCGGGTTTTCAGGCTCTCTCTCACAAACTGAGAAATCTGTTTGTCAGTTTTAAAAGTCCCACGCTGGTTTAGCCCCAGCACACGGTGGGAGAATGACACAGGAGCCACTCTGTGCTTTTCCAAACAAAGAAACAATGCTCAGCTGTCTCATCCATAATTCAGGTGGACGATTCCAAGAAGCAGAAGTTACATCACATTCCCTCTGCTGCCTGCTTCTGACTGTGGCATCCTGGCGTCAGAGGAGGCTCCCTGTGGGGCTTCACTTCATCTATCCGTCCCCAGAAATGACACCTTTGTACACCAACATGGTTCCTGAGGCGCTGATTGCTTTGAATCTATCCGATACGCAGATTTCCGAGTATTTACCTGCAATGACTCGTAGCTATCGCACTGATAATTCCCTGCAGGGAACAGCTTCGTTTTTGCATGTTTCTGCTTGTGTTTGTCATTGGCAAAATATCTCTTGACAGCTTTTAAATAAACTGCTGTGCATTGTAACTTTTGGAGTCAGTCCCGTTCAAGATGGCTGCCACAGCTAAACAAGCTCAGAGATCAGAAACATGGCTCTAACTCAGTCAGTTTTAGAGACACTGAGATAAATTCTAGTATGGTGATGGCTGAGTATTACCCGCAAACCACGCTTCGAGCACTACACAGCTTAAAACTTTGGTATTATCTGTTGGTGTCAACCTCTGTTAGCAAAATATGTCATGATCCACTGCATGGATTTTAATGTCGCTCTCAGAAAATGATTGTTGAATGTACACCCACGAGTAATTAACTTGTCACCTCAGTTCAAGATGGCCACCACAGCTAATCGACACTAGCCGACACAGAAGTGGCTATAACTCAGTTTGAGCTACTGAGCTGAATCTGGTGTGGCAGTAGCTGAGGGTCGTTCGCAACACACACTCCGAGTGCTAACACACGTCATGAGGTCTCCCAACACTGCATGAGATCGTGGATCACATCACCAACAAATCCATCCCTCCTCAGATGATTTTAGTTTCAAACTCTGGCAGGAAAAGGCGGCGGGCGATATGCATTCCTTTAAAAAAAGGCTTCAGTTGCGTTTAAGAATGAGCACAAGGCGGTGCAACTTTTGTAGCCAAGAACAATTTAAGAGGCTTATTTTTCATCGACCAGAACAACCGATCACCAGATAAAATCCAACTGAGTTCATCCAGTTATCCTCCCTGTCAACACAAAGATTTATAAACCTACGAGACGAATGCTTCCGAATAAAACAGAGCAGCTGCTGAAGACCGCCGGCCATTTAGAGTCCTAAATAAATAACTATTCAAAAGAGTCCCCATCTATTTCTCAGCAACATGAGATATTTTTTGTTCAATCAGGTCAGATGGTCAGCGAATGTACTGAAGCAGGTGGAACGAGAGTCCCTGGACACACATGAATGTTCTCTGGTTTGTACAGCAACATTTCCACAAGTGTAATTTTAGACACAAACACTTTAAACCACAGGTTTATGGTTTATTAAGCGCGGCCATATGGCGCCGTGAGGAAATCACCCCGATGCTCACCGCTGTCTTCGTAAACACACGACTGAACCGCATCTCTTCACGTCACACGGCAAATAAGCCGAAGGACAAAAAACCGCTTGGCTCAAACCACACCTTTATAGGATAAACTTGGGCTTGCGTAACCAACAGAAGCAGGGGAAGGCATAAAATTCCTCGGAGCCTCAAATCTTATCATCTTTCCCCAGTCATGCAGTTAGAGGAGACAAAAATAGAACCTCTAAATCAGGAAGGCGATGCCAGAGACGGGGTCTGGACGAGTGAGAAATTTGTGCTTTCAGAACCATGAGGTCGAAATATGGAAGCAAAAAGGAAGTACTGTGTAATCTAGAGATCATCAGCCTGTTTGACTTCTTTATATGGATCTAAAATTTGCTGCACAATGCGGATAACGCTTAGTTACGAATTACTACACGATTACCCAATGGGGTAACCATGTTGAACCATGTAAAGTAGAATTGCCAGACAGGAAGCAGGTAGAACTATATGGCTCACCCATGCAAATACTGAGGATACAAATGAAAACTGAAAAGGTTTAATTTGGGGAAATATACTTTTACATGATGTAGCTGATAACCAGATTCTCACTCTACAGAGCTAAGACTAAAGCCCTCGGTCTTAACAGGACATTAGTTCACCTCCATCCGAAAAAACGACATACGAAAGATGCCAGAATATTACAAATGCGTCAAGGAAACTCGCTCCAATCCGTGTAGGAGCTTCAGAGGCTTTGCACACCGTTCAAACAGGCTTTATGACAATGAACCAACTTTACGACAGGTGTCAGACGCTGTTTGTTTGAACATCTGTTTCTGTAAAGACCTGCTGTTTGTCTTGGACGGAGGTGTCGGTCATGGTTGCCACACCTTTATGAAAAGCACCAGCAAGGGAAGAAGAGGCTCGTGATGGAAAGTCTGTTCAAGTGGGAAAAAAGGTGGCTTTATTTACATAGAACGACTACAAGGATGGAGCATCCACACTAAAGGCAAAACGTATACAAGCAGCTGTAGAAAAGGGGGGGCTGCAAATACCGCTTGAATTCAAGTGAAAGGTAGAAACATCCCAACAGCAGCCAGTCATTTCATGCAAACAAACGCAGCGTCTGCATGTCCATATACGGTGCAATCACAGGTTTTTTTTTTAGAGAATCAAAAACCAGACAAGAAAGTGCAGCTGCCTTTTTATTCAGGCACTTAGGATTACCAAGACCTGGATGACAGAGAATCTTCACCACCATTGACATCCATCACGTCAAACCGTACCACTGGGATCACTTTTACAGCCATCTGACGAAAGAGAAGACAAACTGACGGCCAATTAAAAGCCACCGGGATCCCGTTTTGACTGCAAGGTGCTAAACGACGGAAAGTTTCACACGTTTTCCACATTTCTTTTTCTAGCAACAGCAGATAAAGCCTAAACCAGGCACTTCATTGGTGTAATGGTTTCTGACTGACACTTTTATGTGAGTGAACTGATGTTTCAGGAAGCATTTGTCCTCTGCAATCACTCAGTCTTGGCTGTAATCTATGAACTAATAAATAACATAAAATTAACCATATACTTTTATATGGTTAATTATATTATTTTTATGTGACACTTACAGCAGCAGTGAGCCATCGGGATGCACTTTTGGGGTTTTGGTATAACTGGAATTTGCATTTTTTTTTGTTTGTTTCGTTTGTTGTTCTGGGTATGAACAGCCTTTCAACTTTAGGGGATTTTTTCAATAAATGACCATGTTTTGCCTCTTTCTGGACCGCTTGGTTGTGTTCCTTAGAATTTACATCTGCTTTTTTTCTTTCTTTCTCTGGATTTCCTGCCCTGCGGGAACCTTTTGTAACTGCTCCGCTCTGTCATGGTTAGTTAGGGGCTTGGCTACTTTGCTTGTTTATGTCACAGCTGAACACACTTCTGTTTTATGACATAATGCTGGCGCTTTGATAACTGAGTGTTTACCTGAGGTGGTCCTAGTTATCATGACTTTGTGGGTTCCACAGGTTTTTTTTTTTTTTTTTTTTGTGGGGGGGGGGGGGGGGGAATCAGTCACAAGTTGAAAATCGTCCGATTGCGCTCACCAGGCGATTTTTGTTGCTTAAACTGTATCTGTTATTTCAGCTCAGCCAAAAAACAAAAAAACAAACCTAAATCCTGTCCTACACACAGCCAGAAACTCAACTTAGGGGAAATTAGCCCTTTCCCCGGGGGATCTGGAGCATTGATTATCTTCTACTTTATCCAGATAACACATTCATAATAATATATCTGATTACACCGAGGCAGGAGAGCCCAGGAGGAAGCAGCAGCCAGAGGAGACCATTAATCGGCCTCTGAGTCGTCTTAAGACGCAGCTCACTGGTGCTTTCAGGTCTCAGTAAAACCTGTTGGCCACCTGTAGAAGCTTTACAGGAGTGTGTTATCACGGGCCTGTGTGTGTGTGTGTGTGTGTTTACACCGAGTCAAGGCGTCCTTGAACTGCACAGCTCCATACCTGAATGGGACATTGTTATGGTGTCGTTGGCGCTGTTGTATATGACGACGGCGGACGCGTTGTGGTTTGCCGCGTTCCGGATCTTCTCGCGGTCCGTACAGTTCCCCGCGGCCACCAGCGCCACCCAGGCGGCGCTCGGCGGGGCGGGGGGGAACCGGACGCTCGGCTCGCACGCCTGCCTGTCCTGCTGGAGGGCCGGGAGCAGCACGGGACCCCGGGCGTCCCTCTTGGGCGAGTGCTCGCCGTAGCGGCCGCACTCCGTCTTCTCCGTCCTGATCTCCATGGCAACCGGGTCCAGGTAGGTGATGTTGACGAACGCCGTGTACCACTCCTCCTTCTCCGCCACCGTGAAGTCCAGGCAGAGCAGGTGGACGAAGCAGAACGACAGCAGCCACGTCGAGAGAGCCAGACTGCGGCAGGCTCGGATGAGGGACGGAGCCATGGCGCGGCCGCCGCTCGGATGGACCGCCGGGTGTCGACCTAAGCTCGCATCACGAGCCCCCCTCCTCACACCATCTTTTTTTCTTCTTCTTCTTCTTTTTTTTTTTTTTAAAGGCCTTAAACCTACATCATATCCAGGGCCAGGAGCCGGGCCCCCCTTCAGGAGGAGTGTGAGGAGTTTGTGTGCGGCGTGATCAGCCACTGAGCATCATTAGCAGGTGAAATGTGCCCCGTGTTGTGGTTCACTTTCAGCTGGATTCAGTCCTCGCTCCGGATTGGCTCGCTGGTCGGCAGCACGTGACCTGGGCGTGAACGGACGGCCACAATTTGTCACGTGACAGACAAACTAAACCACAACCATAAATTATAATAGTCAAAAAGAGAAAAATAAATAAATAAAATAATAATAGTCAAAAAGAAACGCTAATAAAACGCCAGGAGGTGGTATTTTGTCAAATAAAAAAATAAGCACATTTTTAAATGTATATATATAGTCAACCTGCCCGTGTTCCAACTGATCAGTCGTGACAACAGTTAAAAATAAACAAATTTACACTTTGCATGCACCTATTGTTTTAATTGTGAACAAATAAAACGATCGTCTTTTTTAAATAATCAATGCACCCGAATATGTTCAACAATCAAGTGAAAAGGCAAAAAGCAATCTGGTCACTGTAGAATGATGTAAATACACTTATTGTGTTGATAATAGCTGAAAATAGTGCTTCAAACTAAAACTGCAATCAAAGGGGTTTGCACCATTTACACACCAGTGCATGCTGCAGCAAGGCAAACAGGCGGAGTTTGCAGTGTTTATAAAATAGGGCATCAGTTCGTCCTGTAGGGATATAACATAACTAGAGACAGGACTGGAATATGGGGAAGCGGAGGCTACAAAGGACGAGCACCTCAAATTACTTTGAAAACATGTTTTATTTGGCTTCCAGCAGAAAAAATAACTCAATTCATGTTAGTTTTCTACTATAATTATTAATAATATTATTATTTTACTGGTTATTCTCCTCTTTCTTAGTTTTTATTATAATGTCCCCAGGTATTTTAACTTTCATTGGAGCCCAGTAATTGAACTGTGGGTATCCCTCTCTCTCTCTTTTTTCTTTTTTCTTATTTTTTTAAATTTTTTTGTACTTTTTTAATAAAGTTATCTTTAAAAAATAGTTTTCTACCTTGCGGAACGAAAAGCTCAGCTCTGTGTTCCGGCGAACATATTTTTCTGATGGACTCGAGAGCGGTCGCACCGCTAGAACGCTAAAGGTGGTAATTTATTTCAAGTCATTGTAATTTATTTGAAATGACACGTGCGTTTACTATCCGGTAGCTCAGTAGGCCGTAGTAGGCAGCTCGATAAATTCATATAAAGACAGTTTGATTTGTGTTCAAGCGAAACTGTAACTTAGCCTAATTAGTCATGATGTCAGAGTACAGTTTAAGCTAGCGATACGAAACTTCTTCCACATTATTGTTGTTAGTGGATACTTGTCATTATAATGAATCATCTATTTTAGTACTCCTGGCTTTGGAGTATAGTTATATCCGAGCTGTGTGACTCGAACACGCTGTTCTGGTAGATCCAGTTTGTTCTCCGTGTTTTGCAGGGAAATAAATCGTCCACAGAAAAAAAGCCGAGATGCCCAAAAAGAAAACGGGAGCCAGGAAAAAGGCCGAGAGCCGTAAAGAGAGAGAGAAACTGAACCGAGCTAATCGGGATCAGGTTGACGTGGCCAAACATCCCTGTAACTCCAACATGGTATGAAGATACGACTGATGATCCATCAATGACGCTGTCTGATCAAAATTAGATTTCTAACTTGATTCCTTTTATTGTCTTTGTAGGAATGTGACAAATGTCAGAGGTGAGTAACGACACTGATTCAGGATGACATTAATAGTTAAACAAATGAACATACTGTATTTCTGCCACATATTAGAAAACAGAAGAACAGAGCATTCTGCTACTTCTGTAACTCAGTGCAGAAGCTGCCTGTCTGCGCTCAGTGTGGTGAGTACCCTGCTGTGACTTGAACTGTCTTTATCTTCAGGTTTTTAGACGATTAACTCCCTGTCCTTGTAAATTGTCACACACTCCCTTTCAGTTCTTCTCAAATCCCTTGTTCAAATCAGACTGGATGCATGTCGTCACATTTTCAGGTTTCTTCAGATATGCCCTGCAGAGTGCAACTCCAGAGTGCTAGATCTAATCAGGACTTCTGTGCAGCTTCTTAGCTAAATGCTTTAAGTCACTGCTTTGTTAAAAAGTGAAGCTTTTTCTTTGACTGATCTCCTAATCACTCAGGAAAAGGTTCTTATCACAGCGTTTTCATTTTTATTTTACTTTATCCACTTCTCTTCTTTTCAGGCTAGTGCTCATTCCCTGTGGTACAAAACAAAAACAAACAAAATCTGAAAAATTAGGGTAGTTGTATCTTTTGACATTAAGGCTTAAAATGGAAAATTCACAATTATGGCACTCCACTACCGACGTGTAAGTGCTGAATTAAATGTCCCTAAACTCTTTACATTGTCTTTCAGAGTAACAAAAGGCAAGGTAAAGTAATGAGTAATCTCTTCTTTTTAAGCTATTAAATGTGTTTTATGTATTCAGGTAAAACCAAGTGCATGAAGTCTTCAGATTGTGTCATTAAGCATCCTGGGATCCACACCACTGGGATGGCCATGGTGGTGAGCTCACTGCAACATTTCTTTACCCTTAAACTAACATGGCACTAACAAATCTCTCCCGAACTAGCCCTGGTTTATAACCATGAACTCTTCGTTTTCCAAGGATACACGTTATTATTAGTGCCGGGCACGTTAACGCGTTATTGTCGCGTTAACGCAGCTGATGCTTAACAGCGACAATTTATTTTAACGAGTTAACGCTGTTAGTTTTTTTTCTTAATTTTTAAGTCCGTTGCTCAGTGGCTATGAACACACATATACACACAGACAAACACGTTGTACGCTGAGTGCGGGGTGTTGATCACTACTGACCGTGGATTGGCGTTATTGCGCGTCTCAAACAATGATAGCCTTTGTTTTGTATGGCTGCTGCCACACAATGCTCACATGAATCCTATCAGAAACTGAGCACCGAGGACAGTAACATGGAGAAAGGTACCAGACTTTAACGTGGGCATTATTATTTTAAAACTCTTCCCCAAGGTTGAATGGATAGAAGTAAAGTTATCTGTAAGCACTGCAACACTGAACTGTCTTTCCACAGAAGTAGTTTGAGCCTGAAATACCACTTAAGTTCAAAACACACTGTTGATGCTAGCCAATCACCCACAAACAGTGGAGGGAGGCTTCTGCAGACGAGGCTGAATGCAGTGTGTGGAAGAAAAATAGAGAAACAGAAGCAAAACAGGCTAACAAATGCAATATCGAAGTGGGCAGCTACAAATTGAAATGTAGAAGATGCGGGTCTGTGTGACGTCCTTAGAGCCTCCCTCACGGCACACTATCACAAGAAGAATTCACGAGTTGTATGAAAAAGAAAAAACTACAAAAGTGACAGCATTACAATTTAATTGTGCATAATAATAAGATTAATCAAGATTAGTCTGAAAAATATCTTGATATTAATCATGAATACATTTTTGAATCGTTGCCCAGCACTAATTATGATATATATTTGTAGCATTTAAACAAAACAGCTAAACTGTGGTTGATTCCTTTTATCAAGACATGTCTGCTTTCTGTCATTTCTAATATTTTTTTCGAATCTACAGCTAATTTCTCTAAAACGGGTGGTGAAAGTGATCTTTACTGAGCAAAGAGCTCACAGCAGTTATTGTAGTAATGCTCCCAAAGGATGCTGCAAGTTTTGACTTATTTGTGTAGCTGCATTGAATTGGAAAGGTTGAATTTGCTTTGTGTGGATTTAAAATGTTAATTTAAAGAAGGTTTGAAAATAATAAAAAAAAGGCCTTTTCACCGTAATTCTATTTTTTATCCACAAGGGGGCAGTGTGCGACTTCTGTGAAGCCTGGGTTTGCCATGGTAGGAAATGTCTGAGCACTCACGCCTGTGCGTGTCCCCTGACTGACGCGGACTGCATCGAGTGTGAGCGAGGCGTCTGGGATCATGGTGAGGCACTCCCTTCCTCCAGCGTTCATATCTATTTGGCACATCACCACATCAAACCAAAAGTAGTTACAACAGGCAATCTCAACTTCCTGAATAGGAGGTCGAATTTTCCGGTGTTCCTTCTGTCAGAACTTCCTTTGTGAGGATGATCAGTTCGAGCACCAGGCGAGCTGCCAAGTCCTTCAGGCAGAAACATTCAAATGTGAGTCAATTGGCTGTACTCTGCTATTTATATTATTATTGTGGTTAGGAGAAAAGTAAACTGTTTATACTTTCATACCTAGGGATGAATAACCAGAGGGTATTTGTGCAGTGAGTGTGTCATTGTATTTTTGACATTTTTTCACGATTCATTTTAGGTGTTTCCTGTAACAGACTGGGACAACACTCCTGTTTGCGCTGTAAGGTAAGAAAGCATTGAATATTTTCACACACACAGATAAGATAAGATCATTTATTTGTCTCCCATGGGAGAGATCTGTCTTAGAAGAGGGGACAAAGTTGCCATCCAACAAAGGCAAAGCAATACTTCAAACAAAGTCTATAACAATAATACATGAAATGAGCACAAATAATAAAATAAACATAAATCAAATTTTGACAAAAAAAACACACTGTTACGCATTACTAATGTGCAAAAAAAAAGAAAACACTGACTTCAGATGGGCAGTACATCCACAAGTACTGTATGTCCGAACATACAGTACTTGTACACAAACAATTCATTCCTTTTCATATAATTCAACCTCCTATTACTGTGTTCAGGCCCTGCTAGTCTTCCATTAATCAGGCTGATGGAGAGTGGTACAAACGAGAGTTTAAGGCGGTTGTATTTACACAAAGGAACCCTAAACCTTCTCCCAGAGGTCATAAGAACATATTCTGTTCTAGGGAGAGTAGGTCTGAGGTGTTAGTGACCTTACTTGCCATCATCACCAGACTCTGAATTTGGGTTTTTGATTAAATTGTGAGGTTTCCAAACCACCCAGTAATGCCATATCTCAGGATCGACTCAGTGGTTGCCCTGTAAAAAAAATTAACATTATTCTTTAAGAAACACCAAACAATCGGAGTGGTCTAAGAAAATGAAGACACTGGTGGACCTTTGAACTCCCATCTGCAGGCCAGTGGTCACTCTTTCAGAGATGAAGATGTGCACACACTTGATGGAGAGAAACGTTGGTTTGAGCAAGGAATAAAGGAAGCCATCTTTGTGAAGAGAACCCGTCCATCACTAAACAGGGGCGGACGCCTCCGTGTGCATTTGTCCCGCTCCTCCAATGCTGTTATTGCGAGTATCGCTCAGCCCAAGCGGCCATCAGGGGCTGACAGTCCTTGTTTGCGTGTGAACAACTAGTTTTGGGTGTCACACCCAACAGGTTGATTCACGAAGCGAAGGTGCTACTTGCAAGGCTGAGTTTGCTTGCAGCTCCTCAGACTGGAGAAGTCGTTTGGATGAAAGACAAAACGTATCATCTAAGAAGTAATTACCAGAGGAGCTGACTCAAACTTGTTAAATAATACCACTTAATTAAAAAAAGGGGTTCACCTTCAACTGAACTTAGTTTTTTAAAAAAACGTAAACGGTGTGTTAATGTCAGAATAGCATCACTTGTGCATACGCAAATTGAAAAGGATCAAGTGATGGCTCCACCTCCTTTTGCAGTAGCTCCAATAGTCTCTCAAATGATTTAATTACAGTGGAGGTAAGCGCCACCGGGCGATAATCATTATCAGCTTGAGGATATGCAATTTTTTGGCACTGGAATAACAATTGATTACTGCCAAATATCTGGCACTAGATGACT
Organism: Kryptolebias marmoratus; assembly: GCF_001649575.2. NCBI lineage: Eukaryota > Metazoa > Chordata > Actinopteri > Cyprinodontiformes > Rivulidae > Kryptolebias > Kryptolebias marmoratus. The sequence continues at coordinate 13,436,008 of NC_051432.1, forward strand.
ATCCATAGAAAACTGAAAAAGTTTATGCCAGATTGGAGAAGGCTCCTCTGCAAAGTTCTTCAGAAGAAAAGCAGACATATTGTCTGGGCCTGTAGCTTTTTGTGTATTTAAACCCTTAAAAACTCTAATTACGGACTGGGATAGTTCTGACCCAGGAGGCTAACTGGGTCAGAGTTAACTGATATCCTTCTCTGCTCTTTAAATAGGATCAAGAATTATTTTAATGTAAAAACCTCACCCATCTTATGAGCATCGCAGCTATTTTTGACAACAAACAGTCCGCATTCTTTCCGCTGATAATATAAAGTTGATTTCAGTTCATCTGTTACGTCCTCTTTTGCTTTCAGTTTGCTTTGAAAGACTGCGGGCATTCAGGCGATTAAACGAAACTTAAGATCAAAGCTGCCCTTTAAACAATAGCGCGGTAGTACTCCAGTCTGATAAAACAAGACTGGCAGCTACCAGAAGCTCTTTGGACATTGTTTGTCCTCCTGCTTTGAGTTAAATTTGATTGGAAAAACAAAACGAACAAAAAAAAATCTACAAGTTTAAACCTGTTACGTTAGTGTCCTTTAGGAATTACCACTGGGCTGAGTTGTTGTTGTGATTTTATTGTATAAAATAATAATAATTGAACATTTTTTAAAGCAGTAGTTTAGATATTTCGAAGTGGGGGTACGTGGAAAGGTGATGGGAATTTATTAGCTTAGGTTTTTGCATGGCCTCAGTTTGCAGAATTAGAGCTATTCTCGGACGAGTGGTTTAGAGTTGTTTTAAACACTGATTCTTGAATAATCAAAGTCTTTCACTGGCACTTGGTAGTGGCACAGTAAGTTGTTTCTGATGGTACATTTCCAGTTGGGGTGCTTTTTTCAACACAATACCTACAGCTCACTCCCCTGCGGGGAGTAAAAAAAAAAAAAGAAAAGAAAAATAACTGCGTGTTCCAGCTTCTGGAAAGGATTATAAAGAGGAGATTGTGGTCACAGGTGAGCTCAGGATAAATGCATTCCCATTCATGTTGCTCCATCGACACAAAGCCTCTGCTTCTGTAGAGTTTTTTAGCTTCAGGACTTTGGGTGATTTAAACTTAAGCTCACCGCAAGTCCCAACTCAGTTTTTAAGTGAAAATCCTAAAACATAAGTGGATGCAGACATTGGCTCGTTAAAACCGCTCTCTCTGCTTTCAGACAGTTTCAAGTTGGGCTTTATTAATTAGCCCTGAAAAGAAAAGGACAAAATGAGTATGTGCTGGGAAACGCATGAATTACTGCAGTTTGGTTTAATGCTTGGAGCGGTGGCTGGTGGAAAGAGAGGACAGGACCGGAGGAACGGGACTGTACGGTGGAATGTTTTGGCTGAAAATGCCCATTTCTAGTTTTAAGGTGGCAGCAAACCACTTTGATCTCAGCGCAGCCTTGTACTGGCTATAAACACATCAGTCTGGTCGTAGTTAAACTTTACTTCTGAACCATCCCTTTAAAGTGTTTAGGGAATAACAATCTGCAGACCCATTCTCTGGAACGTTTGGTTGTATATGGCCAGAGGGAAACGGCTGAAGTTGATGTGTTGATAGATTTACAGGATTTCTTTATGTGCTGAACTGTTGCACAACGTCTGTGAGACGCTCGACCTTTGGACACAGAACGGTTCTCACATCGAGCAGCTGAATAGAAAATGGAAAAGAGTTTCCCCGATTGTCATGGCAACCAACTAAATGGTAAACATCTCTGTGCATTCATTTAAAAAAAGGTTGGGTAAGCAGATGTTTTCCACAGCTAAAGCTGTGATAAGATATACGGTGCAGTTTAGGAACACAGACCTGAGTGGATGTTTCTGTTCAGGCCCCGTTTTGGCTTCAGACCAACTTTGCTTTGGATTAAAACTCTGTTAGTAAATTTTCTCTCTTACTCTAAATGTTAAGAGAAGAAATCTCCAACGTTAGAGGGGAAAACGCAACCACAGTGACAAACTCACAAGAGTTAAGGAAGCGCCGTTTCCGTGGCAGCGTTGCGCAACAATGCTGATAAACTTGAAATCCACTGTGAGCTGAATCAGCAGCCAGTCTTTAGGGCTCAACAGATATCTGATTGCTTTCTTTCTGGGGTTTTTGATGTAACACTTCCCACGTGACGTGCTGTTTGACTGACTTGAAAATGCAAACGTGTCTGCAGGCTTGTTACTGCGACGACCACGCCAAGAGTAAGGTCTTCAAACAGGAGAAGGGCAAAGCGCCGCCCTGTCCTAAGTGTGGCCACGAGACCCAGGAGACCAAAGACCTCAGCATGTCCAGTGAGTGGCACAGAAGTCTTTTCAGGAACTTCATTCTGTTCCCGTAAAGCTGGCATTTCCAGCAAGTCAGCCTCTGCTTCCCCGTGAAGTGTTTTCGAAAATGAAACAGAAAAAAATGTAAGCACATTTCTTTATAGAGGAACTTAATTCCCATAAATGGAAATAAATAAACAAACTTCTGCTTAGAGGAACACACAAGGGTAGAGACCAACAACTTAACCTAAACAAACCTGTTTTTCTTGTAGTGTCAATGATTATATTTTATCTGTTTTATTTGATCTTTGTTTCACTACTCTTTATTGTAGCAGTGCAGCATTCCTGTGTAACCAAGGCACAATGTGGTGCAACTGATGTAATAAAGCTTTGACTTTTAGAAACAATCGATGCACAAGAATAAAAGCCCTGCCATTAGCGATTACAGCATCAGGAAACTGGTTGGCGAGCCTTTCTTTCAGTGAGATGCTCTTACCGAACATGTTTTTTTTTTGGCCACCTCACCCTTGTAACATCTAGCTAACGTTGCACCCGTGTGTCCTCCGCAGCTCGCACCCTGAAGTTTGGCCGCCAGGCCGGTGACTACGACGACGACGACTACGATGGAGCGTCGGGGTACGACGCTTACTGGAAGAATTTGGCGGCTGGTGGAGGAGGAGGAGCCCTACAGGACAACTATGATGATGATGATGACGACTATGAGGAAGATGAGTCTGAGGAGGAGGATGATGATGAGGAAGAAGAGGAGGAGGAAGAAGAAGAAGAAACGCCTTCTGAGTCCCTGGCTGGGCTGAAGTTGGACGGGGCTGCTGCCTAAACTAAGAGCAGGCTGCTGCAGGTGGATTGATCCCAACGTTCCTCAGCTGCAAAACAAAATGCTCTCCAGGAGGTCTGCAGCGTAGTTTTAATGACTATTGATCCCCAGTTACTCTAGAGGATTATTATGCTTTTATATAAACATCTGAGAAGGATTAAGGTGCAAATCCTCAATGAAAGAATAAACTAAGTAAACAAGTTATGAGTTTCATTTCTCTTGCTTCTCGTTTTTCTTTTTATGTTCTTGAATGGGTTTGTGATAGTAGCTATCATTTACTCCACTCAGTTTATTCAGGGTTGAATTTTATGGCCGGATGAACTTCTCATTTCCTCTGAGAAAACATGTCAGCCCCGCCCTTCCCTCCGTATCGGATTTACAGGGCGAGTTTGACGCACAGGACTCCGTCGAGTGACACTAGGCGCTTTGCTCAGCCAGCCTCGTGTCCATCGGGATTTGTTACTCGGCTGCATCCAGAGGCTGTTTGTGCCGTCCTCGGAAATAGTAAAAAAAAAAAAAAAAACTCCCCAAAGTTAATCAGTTGTAGAAGTACAGGCAATGATTCTGCGAGTTTGGTTCAAGAGATGTTTGGCTAACATGCATGTGGACACAGTAACAGTGGTGGGGGGGAAAAAAATTAAGATTTCTGCTTCAATTGTCAGTTTAATAAATCTGAGTTCAGCACAACCTGTGAACCACGCACTTCTCCAGTTTATCTTTCAAATGTGATTCACAAGGCAGTTGGAAGCTGTAATAACGCCCAATTATTTATTGCATTACTCATTCCACTTAATCATCGCTGAAAGAAACCTGTTGCTTGTCAGGACAGTGAAAGTCATGAAATCCAATTAATTACTATATCACATTTAAAAACAACAGCTGCTGGCCAAACTGCTGCACCCAAAGCAACAAATGGTAAAATGATAATAATCGTAATCACAGGGAACTAAAGATCTGGGACCAGGACAGATTTCTGTCATCTGTAAACATGAGAGAAGGGAAAATAAAACGTGTTTTTTGTTGTCCCGTTAAAGCCATCTGATCTAATTCTGACACAGGGATTAAACTGACGCCGCTTTCAACAACTAAAGCGAGCCAGAGACAAAGTTTTAGCCAATCAGAGGAGAGCAGGACGGCTCCGGGTGCAAAAACGGCGTTGCTAATTTAAAGATTTTGTGAGTTTTCAGATCCCTCTTGTGACTTCCTCAACTGTGATCATAAACACAAAAACAGCAAAGCTAGCGCAGATAAGAAGCTTCCAGTGAGCTGTGTGGAATAAGTCTAGAAAAATAAAAACATTCTGTCAAAAGATTCATGTATTTTTTCCTGTACCCCTGTAATCATATCTAAACAGTGATAAATACTGAGGGTCGGGGAAGAGCATGTTCAGTAGTAATAAAACCTTCAAACAACATGGAGGGGAAACCCTTCCAATGAAAGCCATGCTTACTTTGCTGAATAATGTCCTGAGCTGTAGCTGCTGGGATATGTTCTAGGTGAACAGAAGCAGGAAATATTTATCGGCACCCTTCAACAATATGTATATTTAAAAAAAAAAAAAAACAATCAATGGGACTGGTCAAAAAGCTTCAGTTCATGAAACTTTGGGGCCTGTCAACGGGCCTTTTGGCAATTTCTAGTGTCAGCAGCGGAGCCCTCCCGGGTCTTTTTTTCCACACCTTTCCCACCGAGTTCAACAGGATTCAAAATGCAAAAGTTTCCACCCAAAATGTCTTCTTCGAGATTCTACGCTTGTCAGATTCTGACACATTTGTTTACGTACACAGGCTAAGGCCAGCCTAACGCAGATTAGTCACACAAGTCAAACTTCCACATGGCTTTCGTCGTATTCAGAGGCTTTGTTTACATTGACTGCGTGCCCGCATTTCAGAACTTCATTGATATCTCTGCTGGAGTAAACTTTTCCAAACTACACTGTTTGTAGAACCATTTTGTTTGTTCGATTTCACAGTTTGCGATGAGTGACTTTAATCAAATTGTCTCCTAAGCAACAAAAATCCCTTTTTTTATATAGATATATAAACATTCAACTGGACGACAATTTACTGTAAAAGTAACCAATTAAAACAGCTGCTGTGCTCGTTGTTATGTAAAAGGAGGAGTGAGCTTCCTAACTTGACGAAGCAGGGCGTGTGTGTGCGTGCGTGTGTGTGTGTGTGCGTGCGTGTGTGAGCGACAGTCGGTGTTTGGTGTTGACGTGCAGACGCACTCACCCCCGGGTGCTACGAGGACCGGATTCGGATCAATGACACGCGGTGGCTGGTAGAAGAGAACCCGCCGCTGCTGCGCAGATTGTTAGACTTCATGACGGCGCTCCAGGTCATCCTTTTCAAACTCATGTGCCCCCGAGACCACAGAGCGGTAAGCCCCCTGTTCTTTTCTCTCTGTGTGTGTATGTGTGTGTGTGTGAGAGAGAGGGAGAGAGGGGGGCGAAACCTCACATACAAGTTAGCCCGCCGCAGCCCAGGCTCGCGCTGGCGGTGACTGACAGCACAGCTTGAACCCGCGGGGGAGGTCAGAAGGTTGCGGACCGCGCGCGAGGTGCGGAGGTGTGTCTGCCGCGCGGTGCGCGTGCATCGACCTTTCAACTGCTGTCTGTAACCTCGGGTCATTATTGTTATTCGCCTAAAAACTCGGAAAAACAAAACAAAACTCACTTTCAGCCGCCTAGTTTCACTTTCAGTTTGGACTGCTGGCCCCGCCCCTCTTTATCTGCGGTCGTAAATTTTCTCCGGCTGGGTGTTCGTGCAGGCTGAGAGTAAATTACAGGATTACTGCGCGTCGTTATTAACGTGCTCTTTGAAGGCTGACTATTAGGAAGACTCCGTGAAAGGACTGATAGATTAAGGTCATTTAAGTTTCTTTCCCAGCGCCTCATTAAACCTTGAAAATGTCATTATGAACCAAACAAACAAGTAACCACTTGATGTTTCTGGAACCTTCAGTGAACCCGAGGAAACCTTTAAAGTGTCAACTTTTCAAATGTTTATCAGCGGTTCCCAAAAGCTGAGATCGGGACCCCACTGTGGGTCATAAAACACCAAGCACGGGTCCTTCGGAAATCTCCAGACGTCGATACTGTCTCTCACAAAGAAGCTGCGCGAAATGACCGCAGAGATCGAGTTCGTCTTTTTGCTGCCTCTGGGCATTCGTAAATCAGCGATGGAGCCGGTTGCGTGAGCTTTCAGAAATGAAGCGAGCCTCACGGAACCAAAAGAGGCATGGAGCAGGACTCGTCTCTAATGAAGTGGAATGCAACACATTAAATGTGTGACAGACGTCTCCCTCGTATTATTCTCATAACATGATTAATTGTGTTAATTAACTCTTTTTGTCGTTAACTAATTTTTAAAACTAAATATGAAGTTGCTGCGCGTCATCCTTGAGCTTCCCTCAGTAATAAATCTGTTTGGTGTTGTTTAATCCCGCGATCGGGTGGTCGCACAGACCAGTTGTCATCACTTCATGACATTACTGAGCCGGAAAGCCGACTTGCTTGTTCACACGTCGACTGTCTCAGCTGTGTTACCGCCTCGCTTTGTGGCACAAAGGCACATCAGGAGAGGGTTGGCTTCGAGCCCCCTCGCCGCCTCGGTCCATTCAGAAATCACACTGCAGTGACCAAAAGGTGGCTAAGTCCCGGCTTGAGGTGTCTTTTGAAATAGCCTAATGCTTAATTCTATTTGTGCTCGGCAGTCGAAAAATCAATGCTCAACAAAGTTGGAATTCCACTTTATGGCTGACTCGTAATATGGCTGACACATATTTCAGACTCTGGGTGGAAAATATAAACACAAGATGTGGAGGAGGCCCTTGGGTAGTAGGTTCGATTAGGGGTGGGGGTATCGTCCTCAAAAAGTTGTGTTTTCTACATGAAAACACAAGAGTGACATTTCAACAATTTTTCACTCTTGAACCTGTTTTCAAAAAACATGCCGAAGATGCCGTTTCCATGTAGACACAAGGCTGAAACGCAAAAACCCCCAAAGTTTTGCATATTCACAAAAAACTTAAAAACAAACAATAAAAACAGCAGTCATAAGTGAATAAAATCAAATTGCTCCTGTTAAAACTGTGTCTACTGTTATTATGTTTAATTACAAAATTTGTATATTTGAACCGAATAGGGGCACAGCTTTTGTCACTCATTTTGCAGTTTGCAAGTGTTTGTGAGCTACAAATACTTTTCTTGGCACTATATGTTCCACATGCAAAAAATATATGAAATGAATGCAAAAATCATTGTCTGTAATGGATATGTTCTTGAATATTAAGACTTGATTGCTATTAGCTTGTATGTACGGGTGTTCAAGTACAAACTACAAATTTGTTTTAGAATTAAAACGCTGTAATGTTTTGTTCTGCAAAGTAAAAATCCTAAGTAAAACAACAACAAAAAAACAAAAAACAAAAGAAGCTTTGTACAAAACTATGATGTGTACAGGAGTTTGGAGTCATGCTGATGCTGCGGTTTAAAGTTTCTGTTTCCGTGTATGTTTTCTCAGAGTTCCCTGTCTGAAAATAATGCACGTTAGGCTTAATGAGGACTGACTTTCAGGGGTTGCTTTTGCCTGTACTCTGCCTTTCCTATCCAGCTTTTATTGGTTAATGCAGGTAATATAAAGCTGGATAATATAATAGTCTGTTCTAGAGTAAGAATAAAAAAACAACATAAAACAAACATACTTCCACTGATTATATTATCTTGGTATTTTGTTACATCCCTTTGATTACTTTGGAATAAAATAGTTATTTATTTTTTTAATGTATTCGGGCATATTTAAGTCATTTTACAAATTTCATTCATTATCTGCTGCTTGTTCCGTAGTCGGGTTGTGGGGGCAGCAGCTTGAGCAGGGAAGCCCAGACCTCTCTCCCTAGCCACCTCTTCCAGGTCTTCCAGGAGGATTCAAAGGCGTTCCCAGGCCAGCCGAGAAACAAAGTCTCCCTAGTGTGTCCCTAGGGTCTCCTCTCAGTTGGACATCCCCGGAACACCTCCCTAGGGAGGCGTCCAGGGGGCATCCTTACCCAATGCCCGAACCAGCTCTACTGGTTCATCTAGATGTGGAGAAGCAGCCCTCCTGGATAACCTAACTTCTCTTCTAAAGGGGAACCCAGTTATCCCTGCAGAGAAAATAAATTTTAACCGTGCTTTATTCGTGATCTCATCCTTTTGGTCACTACCCAAAGTTCATGACCATAGGTGAGGGTAGACTGACCGGTAAACAGAGAGCTTTGCCTTTCATCTCAGCTCCCTCTTCACCACAACAAAGTGGTACAGAGTCCACAATACTGAAGAAGCCGCACCGATTCGCCTGTCAACCTCATGCTTGAGATTTTACAGATCTAAAAGAATCAGTTACATTTTAACATTGAAAATCAAGGAATGCAATTGTAGGTCATGTGGTGGACAAAAAGCTGCTTTTTGTGCATTGAGATATTCATATCACACTTGTGCAACAAGTGTTATCAACAGTAGACATGAATGATTATGTTTCACAAAGTGTTTTTTTTTTGCACTCCTAAAGTTTTTCCCATCAATGGTGAGGTCATAACTAGTGTTTTAACCGTCCAAACTGTCATACACACCCTGTTCCAGAGAAGGAAGGTTTTTAAAGAGGCTACCAAAGTTTAAATCTGTAATTTATTGATAGTTTTTTTAGGCACAAGAACCAAGGAAATGTTGTACACTAATATGACTAGATCTACTACATTTAGAAAATGTTAAAAAATTATTATTTGATGCTGGCAGTAAGCATGAAAGAGCTGTCAAATAAAGACAGAAACATTTGTGGGATAATAATATGGGAGAAAGTGAGAAAAAAAAAAAAGAAATTCTCAGCTCTTAAAGGCCAGAACCACTGTTGGACTCAGTTTGCTCACAAACTCTTCTATGATCCAAAATTGTTCTGTGCAGCTGCTCAGACTTTTTTTCTGTTAGAGTAGTAAATACAGCTTTGTTTCTTTATTAGTGCCTTTGGGCAACAGTAAATGTTACCATGGGAACAGTTAAATACGTAATGTACAGTGCTATGAAAAAGTATTCACAGCCCCTGAACTGTCTACATTTTGTCTCATTACAACCGCAAACCTCAAAGTATTTTACTGGAATTTCATGTGATGGACCAAACATAAAGCCGTGGACAACTGTGAAGTGGAATAAAAATTATGTGTGATTTTCAATGTTTTTTATATTTAGCGTTCATTTAAATGCATGAGCATCTATGAAGAATAATTTTTCTTGCCATGGAGTCTCAGTTAGATTTAGTTCTGGACTTTGACTGGGCCATTCTAACACATTAATGTGCTTTAAATCGTTCCACTTTAGCTCTGGTTGGATGTTTCAGGTCGTTGTCCTGCTGGAAGGTGACCCTTCGCCCCAGTCTCAAGTCTTTTGAGATGGGTTTTCTTTCAGGATTGCCCTGTATTTAGCTTCATCCATTTTCCCTCCATCTCTGACCAGCTTCCTTGTCCCTGCTGAGAAAAGCATCCAGACAACATAATGCTGCCACCACCATGTTAGGGTCAGGGTCTCCTCAGGGTTTGAGGGGTTAGGGCCATTTGGCTCAGGGGTAGGGTTAGGGTCTTAGGGTTTAATATTTTCATAATATTATCAAAGGATTTTAAAAATCTAGAGAAATCTCTGATGGTATAGCAACAAATCCAGCAAAGACCCAGAATAGTTGAACAATCTGAATCCTAACCAGACAAAAATGAGATATTTCCAAAACGTCCAGGAGCTGCTCTCCTCAGTTTCTAGATGTTTACAGACTGTTGTTAAAAGAAGAGGGGATGCTTCACACTAAACATGACCCTATTCCATCTTTCTTTAGATGTGTTGCTGCCATACAATTGAAAATTTCCTTATGCTTCCTCCCAATTGGTGCAATATCTTAGTTTCAACATCTGATTTATTTGCTGTGTTCTATAGTGAATGAAATATGTGTTTATGAGATTCTGTTATTTACATTTTACCTAACGTCCAATCTTTCTCAGAGTCGGGGTTGTGTACAGTACAGGCTCTTAGAAATGATGAAACACATTGTAGCAGACAATAGAAATGTTTCATCAGAACACCAGAGACAAGAGACAGATAAATAATTAATGCTGTAATACATTTATGCACATTAAGAAAAGGGCCATCCTGTGAAAATCATTAGCTCTTAAAACCTGAAAAACATCTGTCTAATGCTGCTTAAGTACTTTTCACTTTCCACCACAGATGATGACAGTCAAGTTGAACTGTCAGTGGACTTTCCAAAAGCTCAGCCTCCTCCAGTGTAAAACCTCAAAACTCTCAGATTTACAGCTTTTTGACCACAAACGTGATGAAACAACTCTGTTGATTTTTTTAATCCATAGTAAGTGACATCCATTACCATTTACTTTTGAAGTTGAACAACCTCATTTGATTTTGAAATGTTATTGTTGTTATTTTAGGCCTGATAATGAATCGATTTTTTGCGATTTGAAACGTTTTGGAAAAACCTGACCTTAATAATCAATTTCATCTGACAGCAGTCTTACTTTATGTTGATTCAATAACACGATGGTTGACATACTAACATTTGCCTGTTTATTTTATTTTTTTCTCTTTTAGAAAAGCATCCAGTTTCAGCTGACCTGTGTCCTGCGCCGAGACAGCCACAAAACTCCTCTGTGGCTTTGTTTCCTAATTCTGAGGTAGGCCTACTGTCAGCGACCTATTAAAAAGTAAACATTGGGAATGATTCAAAAGAAGCAGTAAATCACTCTGATGATAAGAAATATACCTGAGGGGGGAAAACACAGAACGATGCTTAACAATAGACAGGTTATTTCAAGCCAAGTTTCACTCTATTGATTATTTATTTGAAAGTTGAATCTGTATAAACTGACATGACAGATAAAAGGAAAGATTTAAATATAAACAAAGTAATGTCTCAAACTTAACAGAGCTTTGATAGGCTTTGATACCTCTGAAATAGTAAGAATCTAATCACTAATATTTAGCATCGTTTAGTATCCAAGTTTCATTTTTAAAACGTTAGTTACTGATCAGCAGTTGGGCTGCGGTGGCTTGGCGGTCAGCGCCGCGGTCTTGTAATCCAGGTTGAGGCAGGAAGGGCATCTGGTGTTAAACAACTGCCAAATCGTTCGTGGAAGTTTGCTCGCTGTGGCAACCCCTAAAGAAGGGAGCAGCCAAAAGAACTTACCTTAGTTAAGGATCAGCAGTTCTCGTGCATGTAAAGCCCGTCATCACCTCATCAGAGTTGAGCATAAATAGCGCGTCTTCAGGAACACATCGCTCCGGTTCTGTGATAAAGTTGTTTGACTTGGCTCCTGAGTTTGGCATCTGAGTTCCTAAACATAAAAAAGTCTATGTTCTCAAGGCTGTTGTGTAATTTTTTTTTTTTTTTTTTTTTTTTTACTGCCTTAAAGCGTCTTGAGCACATGCAGCAGTGCCGCTTCTATGACTGAAATAAAAGATCTACAGACTTGTTTGGGGTCTCTGAGAGTCAGCATCGAGGTGAGAGAAAATCTCTAACACAGCAACATTTTCCATTATTTTCTTCTTATCACACTTATCAGTCTCTCTGAGATGTTGTACCTTTTTGTAATTGTAATGAGCTAAAATACATTAGTTTGCAGAGATGGTATTTTTTAAAAATAAAATAAGGTGCATTAAATATAACCAGCCTAAAAGCCCAAATTTATAGAAACCTGCAGTAAGTTGGCTACTTTGGGTAGGGCTTTTCTGGTTAAACTGATTATACAAAAGCTGACTGTACCACCCATCTACACAGCACCATAAGGAGTGAACGGCATTGCTGCAGCTCCCAATGTGGACCAGAGATGTTAGCGATTTCAAGATTGTTATTGTTTGATTGGGATTTTGAAAAATCCAAACGAGGTCTGAGATCAGTAGGGGTGACGGCCTTTTCATGGTTTCCAGGTTTTGTTCAACTATATGAAAAGACAAGATTTAAATTAAAGGCCTAGCATTCCTTAAAGGAATGCATGTCGCATGCTGCTTTTGTACCAGAGTGTAAAATTACGATTAATTTATGTTGAAAAATGACACTTATGGCTGTTCTGATCAAATCTTGAAAACAGTGTTATATGTCATCTGGTGATATTTTAAGAACTTGCAGAATCAGCTAGCACTTGAAGTCTGTGTGAAGCCTCAGCTACTACTATATTAGCTCAGCATCTGTAAAACTGACTGTGTTATAGTCTTGTTACCATTGCTGACTCTCTGCACTGGCTGCACTGAGACCTAATAATTGGGAATCCTGTTTGCTCAGTGGATTTTGTTTTCAAGATTTAACATGTCACGATCGGTTCAGGTGCCTGTAAGTACCTAAATACGCTTTTTTCTCACAAGTGGTGATATTATTTGATTGGCATTGCCATCAGCAACAAGGACTGGGGAAATCTGATGAAATGTTGTCCCGATTGGAAGAAATCACAAACTCCTGCTGAGAGCACAGTGATTAGTTATGTTTATTATTACACAACATCTCAGAGGGACTCGTTTTATTAAATACAAACTATTTCTTTCTGCTCACCAATATTTTGTAAGTATTTTTCTGTGGTGTATGCATTGGCGATGTAGCATTTAATAATTTATTTTTTAAAACAAGAATTTATGACTTTTTAAAAAAAAAATTTTAAACTGTTTTTCAGAAATCTGATGCCATGCTGTATTCCCCATCAGTTAATGAAGTCACAGTAAGTTGTAAATATGCATTTTTATGCTTTTTAACAGGAAAAAATTATAAGCTGAACAAACATTTTCGAAATTTAACAATACTAGGAGTTCCACCAAACTCTGGCAGTCAACCTCAGTTGTTTTGTTGTCGCACAACTTCAGAGTCTCCCCATGCCATATGTTGTTGGTTTTGGCCTTTTAAAAAATTTATTCAACATAGGAGACTCAAAATATGTCATTTTGCTCATTTTAAATTAAGAATTGTCTGTCAGTCATTTGAAACATCTCAGTGACAAAAACTTTTTTTGGATCAACTTTGTGTTTGTTTTAAAGCTTTCTTTATACCTGCATGTTTGGGGATGTAAATCTGCTAAAAACAGACATGGAGTTTGTTGTGTGTAGTTATAAATGAACGGTACCTGTGGAGGCTCGTCATAAGGGATGTGTTTCTACTTTACAGGACGTGTGTAAAGAAAAGGTGCTCCAATGTTACATGTTGGAGTTGTTGATGATTTTGGAAGAGGAAGATATTAACGATCCTGAAGCGCCATGCATCGGTCATTTCAGTAGAGACCTGAAACCTGAGGTCAGTCTTTGTAGCTGTCATTCATAGATTTTAGATTTTTTTTTTAATATTTATGTTCTAGTTCATTTTTGCATCTTTTGATTTTCAGGATGGCTGTCCACCATGTGAAATACACTCCCTTGAAGACAGTAAAAAATTCTATCAAAACCTAGAAACCATTTTGCAAAAAATAACTGATGAAAACTCCATATGATGTAAATACTGTAAGCTGCATGTGAATATTTGTGTATACGTGTAAATAAAAATGTTTTTATTTTGTAAATATCACAGTGTAACCATAAAAACTTGTAACATCCTACGCTATCTTGTTTCATACCATGCACATATTTAAAGTTAACCTGAATGTATCAGTCTGTGTCACTATATTCCATTGAATTGTACAGTTGTTGTATTGTATGTGGGGGTGGCACAGTGGCATAGTGGTTAGAGCTGTTGCCTCCCAGCAAGAAGGCTGCAGGTTCGCTTCCCGGCCTGAGGCCTTTCCACCCAGAAAGGCCTCAGGGTGGAGTTTGCATGTTCTCCCTGTGAACACGTGGGTTTACTCCGGGTACTCTGGTTTCCTCCCACAGACCAAAAAACATGCATGTTAGGTTAATTGATGACTCTAAAATTGTCCCTAGGTGTGAGTGACAGTGTGAATGGTTGTTTGTCTCGTTCGTCTATATGTGGCCCTGCGATGGACTTGCGACCTGTCCAGGGTGTCCCCCGCCTCTCACACAGTGACCGCTGGGGATAGGCACCAGCTACCCACGACCCGGAATGGAGAAGCGGTTAAAGAAAATGGATGGATGGATGTATTGTATGTACATAATGTGTAACATTAAGGACATTAAGCACTACTGAATATGCCTCTTGTACAGTTTGTTGTTAATGAACTCCAGCATATCTCTGCTGTTTCAGTAAATAATATCATTGAGATTCTTTTGAGTTTTATTTACAAAGTTGTCAGATGTTCAAAAGCATGCTCAGTGTTTGTAAGTTTACTGTTGCATAAAATGGAAAAATAGCAACAACTAGATCAACATTGCTCTATGTTCCAATGAAGAACACTAGTTAGTAGTTTGTAAGGAAAAGTTTTCAAAGTTGTAACACAAAATACTGGAAGAAAGGGGTCTTTGAATGTGTTCATATATATATATATATATGTGTGTGTGTGTGGGGGGGGGGTGTATGTATATACACACACACACACGTATATATATATATGTGTGTAAAAGCACTTATGTTGGAGTCATAGATTAGATGATGGTTTAATGGTTTAAAATGCAGACTGTCCTGCTTCAAACTACTCACATTCCAAATAGTGATTAAGAACTCGCAGCTCTTTGCAATTCACAAGATTCTTTCCGAGGCCGAATCTCAGTAAAGTCATTACATAAATTCAGTCTTTGAATTCCAGAACCTCTTCAGAACATATTGTGCTCTTCAACTGAGTAAAGTTCAGATCAGTGTAAATCTAAATGCATGTCCATGTAATCTAAACATATTTTATGATAGATAATGTGCCCAAATGTTATGTGAACAAAACACTGCTTTTCTTCAAGTAAAGACCTGACAGCCTCACAACAACTATACTTTTTCTTATCTTTAAATATGCACGCTGTCTTGCATTTGCACGACCACTGTCCATCGAGAGTAAGTCAATCCAGACAAATGACACGCAGCCACCAAAGACACAAACGGAAACGAAGAACACTAAGCTCTGGATCTTTGCACAGGATCAACTTTCAATTCAGCAGTCACAGCTGGAAGGAGAAAGAATATTCTGCTAGTTTTTTTTTTTTTTTTTGCTTGACATATACAGACCATTGAAGTTCAAATATAACTTGTCATCCATCCTGTTTCAGAATGTGTTCCAAGACATTTCATTTTTTCACTCATTTCTTTTGCAAGAAATGCCTTTACAGTGTGATTTATGATTATGATTTAGACTAACAACTGACACTGAACCGTGATTCTGTGTCTGGAGTAAAAACTTAAATAGCTGCTAGGACTAATATCTAAGCCGACAACGTATAAACTCTCAGCTAGTCATAAGAAGAAAGTCGTTGTGTTAGGACACAAAAACTTCTTAATACACAGGGCCTGTTTTAGGCATGCACATATGAGCAGGCAGGCAGAAAAGTGAAGGGGGCATCATGCATACACATCATGCTCCAGCACATTTTTGTTGTTGTTGATAATTGTTTTCTTCATGGGACTGGGTTGTTACTGTTTCTTATGTCAACCCCCCAAAAATGGATTGTGTTTTGTCAGGCCTCTACCCTAAAACCTATCCAGCTTGGGTGTCCCACCTTAAGATAAAACTCTTGCTGGTATAGCTCTTAGGTTACTGAGGCATGCAACCCCCCTGACCACAATGAGGTGACCACAATCCTTCAGGGGAAACAAATAAATAAGAAAAAGTCTACTCCAAGGCCACAAAACACATGTAGATTGGTTGGGCAAACTCTCAAGGACCCTAGTGAGGGTAAAGAGCTGGTCCACTGTTCCATGACCAGGACGGAACCCACCTTGTCCCTCCTGGAAAGAAGTTCAAGACATAAATTTATCAGCATCAGTTTCTTGCAAAGGCTTTTATGACTGCTCTTGTATTTTGAACTCCCATCGTGGAGGTCATATGCTGTTTCATGCATCCATATGAAAAATGAAGAATTTAGTAGTTTTTTTTTTTATAAATAAAATGAACGGCAACTATACAGTATCTACCATTATAGCAAATCACAGCAATATACTGTGAAAGAAATGACAGTAAATACACTAAAATAACAGTAAACAATCAGCATCCAAGCAGCTTGACGTTCCTGTGTCTACAACTGCACAGATTATTCAGAAGCCTCATCAGGGATACCTGGAGTGGGGAAAAATACCTGTCGACAGGTGCAGAAGTCTCAGTTACAGAAATCACTTGATTGCAGTGATCACCGCAAAAGTTAAGGGTACAAAACTTTTGGTCAAGGTCAGTTTCATTATTGTTTGTTTTTAAAAATAACTCAGTTGAACCACAAATCAAAAGCATAGATTTGTATTTGTTGATTTTTAGCATTTAAAAAAAAAATATTATTATTGTCAGTTTCAGGTTACTTCAGTCACTTTTTGGGGTGGTTTTCTAACAAAAGGGTACAAATGATTTTGTCCGTGCCTGTTAATGATGATCCACTGGGTAACTTTACTGTCAATTACTGCTCCAGCCCTAGTCCCAGAGGCAACGGTGAAAACCACAATATAGGAGAATTTTTCAGCATAGACGTGCAATATACCACAAGAAGACACACATACAATATATGAGAACAGCAGAAGTAAACAGATTCTGGTGCACAAAGTTGGGTTTTTGGTTTAAACCGTGTTCATTTCATTTTGTATTGATCAGTACATCAAAACATACAACTTTTCTGCTTCGTGGTGTAAAAGCAGTGTTTATACAACAAACAGGTGTGAAGGATCATTCGGACACATTTTGTTGAGCACAGGAATGGCTTCAGTAACACAAACATCAAATCTGACCTCTGCATACCAATACCCCCACCCCCACCCCCCATCCTC
>NC_051432.1:13452964-13546134 GCF_001649575.2 Kryptolebias marmoratus
ATTTATTAAAAAAAAACATCTGCAGAAGATAAAGTTTTCATGAATACAAATTGAGGTTAAACTGTGGTTTATAAAAGACCATTAACATACTAAACACCCTCCCCCCCACACACACGCACAGTAACTATCTAAAGCTGTGTCTACACTGTAACACTGTGCTTACCTGAACCATGATAAATAAGTAAAAATGTAAAAAGTGCATTTGAAGTAACACATTTGGCAAAGCTTATAAATGTACCCTGCTCACATAAAAAACAATCAACAGATAATATCCAGCAATTGTTGTCCTTATGTACAATAAAACATTTCATATATTAACTTATACTTAAAATAATTACTTCTTGGATGTCACAGAATGAGCGTTTGTGCTCCGTTTAAGAGTCAACCTTGCCGTACGTCCCATCCGGTGGTCGGTAGCACTTGGGGAAGGCCATCAGCTGCAACACGTTGAAGGCGTATTTCCTGCATCTAATATTCTTTTGAACGTTCTCAATCCGACAGCCCTCTCTGATGATCAAATGAAGAGGAAAAAAGAGAAATGAGGAGAAAAGAGAAAAGAAAAGGAGAACAAAAAAAAGTAAAAAATGAGTGAGGTTTTTAATGAAGACATGACCCTTGAAATGAAGTGTTCAAGTCATTTTACACTGTAAAAAGATGGCTTGTGTTCTTGCTGAATTTGATTCATTAATGTGGTACTTTCTGAAACATGTTGATATAGACATCCCATTTCTGACCAGCCCTGTTACTCACTGAGCTTCAATGTTGAGGCCTCATTTAGCCCCAACAAACTTCGTCAGCTTTTTTTTTTTTTTTTTTGCCCAGGTCATGTTTGTAACTGAGAACTGGTTCTCAAACATTTCACGTGGTAAAATAAAGGTAAAACAAAAAGTAAATTTTAAGGCCTTATAACTTAATTTATGCAACATGCAAACAACAACAGAAAAAAGTAAGACACTGTAATGGAAAATTTGAATGTTGTTCTTTTTAATAGTAAAATGTATAAAAACAATTATGATTCTTGCCTGCACAAGTGAAGACTTAATGAAGTTATTCTTCTTCTAACTGATATTTTTTTGTATCAAGGTTTGAAATGCTTTTGTTCTTTGTTTTATGTAGGAACTGAGAAAAACTCTGGTCGTCCCATACTCATTTCTGCACCTGGACTTGGCTGATTTGTTCTCAGTGCTTCCTCATTCCCTTTTATTATCAGATTTTCTTTGTGAGAAATGAAGCTGCTCAGTAAATGTGTGACTGAAAATGATGTAATGAAGCCTCCCTATAAAAGTATGTTGTTTTTGTTTTGGGGGCTCTTCTCCTGACTGAGTTCAGTGAGTGGAGTCTCCGAACGCTCTTTTGCCTTTGGAATAAAATTCTTTTTCAAAGGTCTTTCTCCTGAGTCTCTGAAACAGACATCTCACTACTTGTTGGTTATTTTTTGCCGCTACAACACATACCCCAAGTTTGTACAATCATCTAAAACTACATAGAGCCCCATGCAGGATTTTAAACACCCGTTGAAAACGGTTCATTCTGGTTGAGATGATTTGAACGTCTAAAAACTCTCCAACCAGTTTTCAGTTGTTGATACTGCAGTTTTAACATCAGCGATTCAAAAGGACTCAATTTGTTCAGTTGATTGAAAAGAAAAGTGGTAAAAATGAGGATAGAATTATAAATCTGTATGAAACTGGCAAATAAAAACATGAAGCAAGACGTGGTTTGATTTACGAGTCAAAACAGCAATACAGACTGTGTCATTTACAATATTTCATGGCTTTGTACTCTAAGGTTGCTTATTTCATCGAGACGAGAGGACTGTTTGCACTACAAAGTTTTTGGATCTAATCCTATCCCTGGATAGGGCACATTTATCCTGATCCATTTCAGCTAAATGTGGTCGCAATATGGTTTTAGACATCTGCTAAGTTTAAATTTGATCCCAACTTTATCCTATATTTAACGCTTTAGATGTAAACAGTTTATGTTTTTCAGAAGAGTAAACAACTGCACATGCAAGTAAACCTCTCTGAAACAGAGTTATCGCTGTTATCCCTTACATGTTACGCCTCTTATTCTGTATCGCAAGTGACCGTGAAATCTTTTGTGTCACCGATCTTTTTTTCTCTCCTTAAAATACCTGCACTCACAAAGGTGTGTAAGAAAACGACGACTGAAAAACAAGCGATGTGAGAAAAACATTTTCATTAACCGTTTAGACTTTGAGGAATCAGAGAGTAACCCGGAGTTTAGCGGTGAGGTCACGCCAGGTTAGTCTAACTAAAGTGTGACATTTATCTTAGAGTTCAAATTTTGAAGGAATGCCTCTATAGAGTCTGAGAAAGTGCAGCCCCTTTGTGAAAACAAAAGGAAAATTGACTTCCCACAAAGAAGAAACATCACATACGAGCGTAATCTAAAGATATCTGCTAAACTAACAACGTGCACAAACATAAAAAAAATGCACTGAAAAACACAGCTGACGTCTCCAGACATGCCATTTGTTTAAATTGGCCACCTGCCACTGCGGTTAAAGAAAGGGCTGAAACCTGTTGTGTATGATTAACATCACACCTGGAGGGTCATTTCCACTTGCAGCACATTTCTCTGTTACTGTATGTGCTGTAAGATTAGTTGTTGTGTTTGTGTAAATGTGCTTTAAAGGAACACAAGCAGCAGCAAAATGATAAAAGCTGGAGGAAAAAACCTGACGCTAAAACAGAAGCTTTGTGTATGGACAATAAAAACATTTGCTGCCATCTGCTGAATGCTCAGTGAGCCATCAACTCAAGAGTGTATTTAAAGGGGTTCCTCTGACTTTTTTATGCTGCTTTTTGTGGAGTGGTTATCAGCAATAAGTATCTTACCTGCAATAGAAATTCAGAACAATCTCAGTTTGGAGAATCAGGGAGAAATCTTTGTGGAGGAGTCAAGCTAATGGCTAGTCAGACTAGATTACAGTCGTCTAAAACAACTCAAACCTCCGAAAGTTTTCTAGCTGTTCAGGTGAGTGTTATGTTGTGGATTTTTATGTGGCATTACTTTTGGATCAGACGTGCTTAATATGCTGATATTTGACTAGTCATTAGCTTGGGTCCCTCACGAGAACGTTTATCTGATTCTTCAATCTGAGATTGTTCAAACTCCTGCCTACTGTAGGTAAGATACTGATGGTTGGCATCTTCATAAAATCCAACTCCTCAAAAAAAAAATCTAAATTATCACTTTAAGTGTTCTGCAAAAAAGAAAAAGGAAAAGATAAGATTCTGGCTTATAAAGATAAATATGGTATCTATTAGGAGTTTCAAATACAAACTGCAGTGGTGTAAAAATTAAAGGAAGCTTTATTGTTGAGTATTTCTAATACTAAAATGTACTGAATACTGTAACAAAAATACCAAATTCAGTAAAAAGGAGCTTTGTTGTCTTTGACATGATCCAGGATGGTTCTTTCCTGAACATAAATGGTTAACTGTAGATCCGGCTGATATACACTGCCCTCATTATTAAAGGTATTTGGTCTCGATTATTTTACGCCTCAATAGCTGACTACAGTTTTCTGTAAAAACTCCAGCGCTGCGCTGGCTACAAATGAACCCATTATCTTGATTCATTTTTCACAAAATTCATCCATCCAACCAAACGTAATGCTTGTCCCCATCAGTCACTGGAAGAGAGGTCATGTACAGCCAGGACAGGTCCACACAGAGAGAAACAATCCATTTATGCTCACATTCACACTTACAGACAATTTAAATTTCTCCAGTTAACCTAACATGCATGCTTTTGATCTGTGGGAGGAAAGCGGAGAGTACCCGAAGAAAACCCGAGCCTGCACAGGGAAAAAAAAACATGCAAACTCCACACAGAAAGGCTCCAGCCAGGAGCCAAATGCAGGACCTTCTCACTGCAAGGTAACAGTGCTCACCAACTGTGACACCATGCTGCCCTCTCAAAGGCCATCATATGAGATCAGAAAAAACTTAGCAGACACAAAGAAAAGGAGCAAACAGAGACAACATTGTCAGCAGTTTATTGATATTTTGCAAGCAGAAAAACAAGACTTAATATGAGCCACACAACCAGTAAGTGAGAGCTAACAAGCAGCAGGGCAATGGGATAAAAGTGTCGCGACACTGGTTTGTTTTCTGTCATGGCGCCAGCCTCAAGGTCCTCCCACTGCCCAGTGTCTCCCTGGGTAAGACGACTGCAGGGCCATCCATCCGAGGGGAAATAGAACGAACAGACACAGATCAAAACGCTGCCGTGTTAGTACAGAACAGGTGCTGTCTTAGTGGACTTTCTAGCACTGATTGATTTCTGCAGAGCCCTTGGAAGCCTGTGCCAGAAGGCCGACTTAGACAGAGAGTCATTAGTACAGATTAAATGTCTCTAAAAGCAGCCAAGATAGGAGGTCAGTGACAAATGGAGAACATACGTGAAAAACATGCTGACCAGGAACTGAACTGTGACCATGTGATGACTGAACTGGACTGAGGGGATGGATGGGTGGAGGAGGCATGCAGACTTTAATAAAAATCTAACAAAAGTTTTTTCTTTCTGTCAAAAAGTGTATTTATTCTACTTAAGTCAAACATTTAGCAGGAAAGGATGGTAAGTATAGCAGTGGTTTGACAACTTTTAATGAATCTCAAGCTTATTTTTTTAAAGCAATCCATAAATGCACCAGATGAACTGAAAATATTGTCAAACGGCTGCTTATTACCAGTCTTGTTGGCTTTACATTCAAGTAGAGTATGAGCAGAATAGTTCTTTCTAAATTTACCTTGTCATATTAGCTTGTTTGGTTCAAAAAAGTTGTATTTGATTTTACAATTCAACCTTTGAATCTCACTTGAGTCACCTTCCGATTTGTCCTGATGCCAGCTGTACTAAAGTAGTCTGTATTGACGGATGAAACCGTTTCCTTGTAAGTTAATCAGGACCTTTGGACCTGCTTTCAGTTCTCTGCGAGGCATTGAGACTCACTGTAAGAAACCCGGTTTGTGAAATCCTTAAACTTGGGGTCGTAGATTAAAAAAAGGCCAAACGTTCTTCAAGATTTTTATCAAGTCAAATAAAAGAACATAGCATAAATAAAATACCTCTGTGACAGAGCTGTACGGGGACCTGTCAGAAAGCCATTTTCTGACGGCTGAATGACAGCTTATTCAGTGAAACCTCCCCCCACCCAATACACACACACACACACACACACACACACACACCATTTGTAATGAACTTATCAGGAAGGTGATTTTTTTATCTTAAAAGTGTCTCTTTGCATAAAAGTGTCTCTTTTGTACAGAGTCAAAATGAATCTGAAGGTCTCACAAACAGCCCAGCGAGTTGTTAAATAACAGATTTTATGAAGTCAAACTTCATGTCCCGTATTTTAAAAGGTGGTTGTTAAAGTTCAGCTGCTGTAGCTGATTCAGAAACAGCTATAAAAACATTAAGGTTACACAAAGATAACTCTAGCATAATCCAGTGAATTGGTTTATCTTGTCTACTGGCCAATGCCATTAGACATTTTCAGAACAAGTAATCAATTCTATCATGCAAATGAACAAATTAATAAAAAAAATAATTTTTTTTTTGGTCAAGTTTCAATTTTATCTATATATTACCACTGAAGCAGCTGTAGAAGCTGCAAAAACTTTCAACTTGTTAAAAATAAAGCAACTAAACATTTTTGAGATGTAAAGCTTTCATGACTGTTTAACTTCACAGTTCAGTCGGATTATCCTCTCTGATGTAAGTATATGAACAATTTACTTTGTCAGAAAAAAAACAAAACAGTGTCAACCCAACATATTGTCAGTCATGAATAATGCTCTAAATTTACATTGACGAGTTAAGGATTTGATCCTCATAAAAATAATAAACATAGATGGTAAAAATAAAAAAACCCCAGCATGTCAGTACCTTTAAAATCCAGTAAATGTGATGATACAGCTAAGGTCTTTATTCTTATTGTAACCAGATGTTATGTTACTGTGCTCACAGCTCTAGTCAAACACTTCACAGTTTGCATGATAATTTGCCACCAAGGCCCAGTTTATCCTGATTTGTACAGTTTTCTTTGTTACAGTTTACTCTGCTGTCCTAAACATGTGATAATAAGACAGCTAACAGTAAACAAGCAATCAGTTAAGCTAGCTAAAAACTCAATTGGCTCTAACATAATTAGCATTTAGGACTGTTAATGAAGCTCAATTATGTTAATTATCTTTCTGCTCTATCTTTATCCACCCGTGACCTGAGAATTAAAATCTACATCTTCGGTTGAGCTAATACCAAACCCAAAGAGCTAATCGCCATTTAAAAATTAGGCTCTCAGTTTCTTAAATGTAATTCTTTTATTCATTATATAAATATTTATTCCCTTTTTCTAAGAGCTCCATGTCAAATTTCTAACTAAGATAACTAAGATGATTGATTTAAATAACCTTATGAATACAGTCATCCAAGAGAGAAGGTTTATCTTGCTTGTTTGAATGCAGCACTTGCAAGAACTGACACCTTACTGGCGTTCCATCAGCCCACAGAGGCAAAGAGTCAAGCTTTTTGAAACACGTGAGTTAAAAATGAAACACGAGTGAAAAATAATTATTAACTCAAAGTCATGGGATCCTCTAGGTAAAACAACATTCTTAATGCCAATGTCCTGAGGGTTTATACACGTGTCTGTGATGATTTATTACATATTTGTCAACTGGTACTGTTATTAAATGAGTGCATTTTGGAGGAGAACACATTGAGTTTTACAGACTCAATGTGTTCATGTGTAAGAATGCTTTAAAATGAGCACCTACCAAACAGATTTATACTTGGAAAGTTGATCTTTAAAAGTCACGCACAACCACAGGGGGTAATCTTTTCTATTCAAACTGTAGTGGAGTGAAGAAACTTGAGACTCTCTCCTGTGATTTGGTGTCACTTACGAGTGCGCTGCTTCCATCACTAGTGCTGTGTGTATGTGAACGTCTACAAGCTCTGTTGAACTTGTTTCACGATTGGTCCTTGATCAATACATCTGAACGGCATTTCCCATATTTTTCCCTCTTTTGGGTCTTGAGACAGTTTGTCCTCTCCCTAATCTGACGCAAGTGTCATCAGCAGGTTTGTGCAAGTAAACACTGCAGGCATTTTACATGTGCACTTCATGGATTTCCTTACAAAAAGCCTGATAGTTCTGCCTTATCAGATTTAGGCAGATGTGGATGTTTACCCTGCTGGCACACACAAACATTAAAGGCAGCAGCGTCGCTGCAGGAACCGACTGGAATGGACTTGGTCGCCTTCGACTGTGTGAGGGATGGTGCTGATGGTGGAGGGAGCACAAGTCATGGTGATAGGCTTGAAGGAGCAGGTGAGGACATGTCTTTGATGGATGGTTTGGGTGCAGGGTATTACTTTATATACAGAGGTTTGTAAAAACAGGTTTATCTCAGGTTTATTGGATGTTTCTTCTGGTTTGCCTATTTTAATATCGAGTTGGACAGTAGCTTTTGGTTTTTTAAGTGGAGACTTTCAGAAGCTAGTCTGAAATAACTCGAAAAAAATCAACACTGCACCTCTGCGGAAACCTTTCTATTACCAGGAATCACCTACAATCCTTGGAGTTGATTACTTTAACGGTAACTCATTTTTTTCTGAATGGATGCTGTGGAGTGTAAAGACTATCTAGGAAACTGAAAAGTGAGAGATCTTTTTGAGAATCCCTCAGACTGGAAAGATGACCTGTAGGTAACCTGATCAAATAAAACTAAAATGATCTTCTTATAAACCAAAAGATGCTATAGTAATACCTTGCACCCGCTGAGGTTTGAAAGCATATTTAATTTCTGTCTCACCTCCGCATACAGTCCAGAGCTCGTACGAAGAAGTCCTTGCTCAGCTGGTGCTCGTCTCTCAGGAGGGCACACTGCTCTAAGGTGACAGACATGGATGTTCGGTCTTTGGCACTTTTACAGCTGGTAAACCTGATACCATTTAACCTTCGGCAAATCTAGAAGGATGGGAAGATAAAATGACACGCTTCATTAATTCAAAACTTTTCGCTTTTGTCAGTAAAAGTGATTAATCTCAAAAGAATTCTTTGCTTTGTTTCCATGTTCATTTAGTACATAGCGTTCTGGTGAAAACTAAGCCGACATAACATCGTTGGCTGCGTTTCCATTCTTACATAACACAGCACAGCACTAACTAATGATGATGATGTTTGTGCTTGTTTTTAAATAGAGGTTTGTTTTTTTTCCTCTTAACCTAGTTTCTTCAAGCTGTTAACAGTAGTCAGTATCTGGTCTGCAGTCAGCGGCAATCAGAGTGATTTCATTTTGGAGAATCTGTGAGCAATCTTGGAAACACATCAGTTAACACCACTAAAACATATACGACGATTCAATTTGAAATGTGCTGTTACAGCAGGCCAAATAGGTTTTACTTCTTATCAGAATAGTTAATCTATTAAGCAGTGGATCACCAGGCAATATCCTTTTTGCCACTACCTTTATTAGCTTAACTCTTACAAAATTTCTCAAACTGAGACCGTTAAGACTGCTGCCTACTGCAGGTAAGACAGTGATTGTATATAACTCCACTCAAAATAAATAAAAACTAGCAATTATCCTTATAATACAGATCATTGTAGTTTGATCAACTTTGTTATTTTAATGTTATTTCCCCCTCTCTGTACAAAAGACAAAAACATTGGAAACCATTTGCCCAAACCAAATCAACCTCGGCAAGAAAACTAAAAAAAAAAAACAATGTGGGCTTGCACGAGTGAATGGGAGTGGATGAAGAGGCAAGGTTACCAATGAGGTATTCTCAGCAAGCTGAAGCCTGTGCTTTTCACTCACAGTGCACACTTTTACACAAAACAACAACTAGACCTTTTTGTCCCATGGACTGGAAGAACATGCCAAACAGTTCACTAACAGAAACCACATATAATAATATAATAAAGGCCAGATCTGTATAGTGCTTATTTAGTGTTGTTTTCCAAGTTAATTAATCATGCATACACCGGTTTCGTTTGGCGCAATGCCTCTAGTAAAGATCATGAGAAAGAGCGCGAGAAAAAAAAAAAAGCACACAATCCCCGAGTACGAGTCAAAAGAAAGTCTGTCATATGGCTGAGAGAAATCTTCCTCGACAAGTCAAGAAAGTTAGATTAATAACTTACGGTTCCAGCAATCCATAGTATTTCCACATTCTTTCTCTTCTTTGTGACTACATTCTGGCCCAGGGTTTCAAGTAGTTCCTTTATGTCAGTCTGTGTTTGAAAACATGGTAGACCTGTTTGCACAAAAACCAAATGTACTTTTAGTGAGAGTAACCGTTTGTTTGTTTTTGCTCAGGTGAGGACATAATATAGGTCAAAATTGAATGCAAGATAAAAATACAAGGTTCTATTCAAAGAAATAAAAACAAGCAAATAATGCAATGTGAAATTTCCAGATAAAGTGTACTATATATTCCAGATACTTCCAAAGATCTGAACTAGATGGGTTCAAACAATTATCAAAAATTTCCAAAGATGAAGAGTACGTGTTGGGCTAAAGAAAACAGGGTGGAAAAAAAACTTCACACTTACATTCTAGTGGCACCTTTTCACTTAATATTTTATAATAGGCCTCTAACATCTCAAAGTTCTTCTGGTTTATTCTTTCTTGTAGCGAGATGTCGCCAAACCTGTTATCAGTACCAAGAAAAAAGAATACTGTCATCAGAGCAGAGCAACAAACTCTCACTTAAGCAAACAAACCCATACTGCATATATATAATAAAAAAACAAGTCTCAGACTGGTTTTAGTCTTTAAAGGGATAGTCTGGTCACTTTTGAAGCAATGTTTCAGCAAATAGTCATCAGTAGTTAGTATCTTAGACATCAGTATAAAGAAAAGGGCACAGGTTTTTGGCCTAGCCAAATAAGGGCCCAAAAAAAAAAAAAAAAAAAAAATTCAGGCTTGTAAAACAATTTTTTTTTTTCCAACAATGACATGCTGGCGTGGAAGAATGCCACGTTAGCTAATAATAAATTACTACACATCACTACATTTATTTTGACACTGATTTCCCAACTAAACAATGTCCATGTTGCTACATGAATGTATGTGTGCTGAGCATAGACCACTATACGCCAATATGGCTGAGGCTGCAAATGAATTGGTCCGCTGGTTGAGTTGAGTAAACCCAAAACCTTTGGGCCGACTAGACAGGCTGATCAATCAGACTGATGCCTTCTCAGCCTCAGCACCATCGGCGTTCAACGGTCTACACATACATTCGCGTAGTAACACGACATTAAACGGGCCCTAGCCATTAGCCTAGCCTGGCCAAAGGCTTCTACTCTTTTCTCCATGCTTTGCATTCCACGACTGACACCACGGCTGATAAGGTATTAACTACTGATAACTTTTATTATGTAGGGTAAGTGTTTCACTGAGGTCTTCAGAGTGAGCAAAGAGTAACTGCTGTACCTCTCAGCTATAGTTTGTTGTTCATTGATGCCCACGTTGAAAAGCACGGGGAATACTCGCAGAGGCTTGCCTTCCTTGATCTCCTCTGGCAAGGTCTGGAAAACCACTTGTGGTAATGGCACTTCTACAGTGAAGTGGTCTCTAAATCCAAGGACAAAACAGAAGAGATTAAAAAATAAATAAGTAAATAAATCAGCATGTACTGAAGAAAACATAAAACGTTGTACGATTTGATACTTAAAACAGGTGTGAACCAGCACTGGATTGTGATTGTGCTTGACAGACAGAGTGTAATTGTGTCAGCCTCCCCTTGACGTTCATCCAGTCTTGCTGCGGTGCCAATATAAAGCCAAAAAGATTCTTTCACATGTGGAGCAAAGTTCACATGGCCTAAGCTACTTCCTTGTTTCTTCCTGTGCTCAGCAGCTGCCTGCTACCACCTGGCTGCTATCAATCTCTGAGATGACATGGAGCAGTTACATATTACAACGAAGAGTAAACAAATGCTTGTCAAAAGAGAGAACACCTGTAGCACTGAAACTGACATGTGTGGGGAAAAAAATTCAGGTGTGTTATTAAACTTTTTTTTTTTAATAAAATGTTTGGTCATTTCTATCAATTCTTTTTTTTTAACTATGCACATCGTTGCACTTTGAGAACTATGAATGTAATTATTATTATTATTATTATTATTATGATTAACTTTTGAAGTCAGCCTGGATGCATCAGGGTTGTTACTGTTTAAAAAAAGCAACCATTTTAAATACAAACTAAATGGTAAAACAAAGTTCTAATGGCTCCTTTAACTTAAGAACTTCTCTTGAAGATCTTTCCCTATTTCTTTGCCAAATGACAATACTGTGGTCCTGTCACAGCAATTAATTCTGTTTTGCATATCTAGACATAAACAACAAATGTTGTGCTCTCCAAAACAGCACAACAGTAATCAACAACATAATTTAATCCTTCCTGCTATAATCAACATGCTGCTAATCAACTTTAGAAAACGCAAAAAATAACTTTAAATCAGTCAATTTTACAAACATTGGGCTAAAACTGGGTATGATTGTAGCTGAGAGGCCTCTCCGACACTTATTCTAAGCGCTACTAGATTAAGACATGTTGTGAAATTTTCATGACATTACAGAGAATGTTTTCAAGATTTGATAGAAACAGTCACAAATCTGTAATTTTTTCAACATGAAAAGTTGATCTTAGTCTAAACTTTTGGAATACAAGGTGGGCGATTCATTCCATCAAGGTTTGTTCGGCCTTAATCGGAATCTTTCGTTTTGCTTTTGTTCAAATAGAATTACATTCCCCAAATGAAATCCCTCTGATTAAAGCAGAGGAACTTTACAAACAGTAAAGGCTATATTGGAGGATAAAGAGAAAGATATGTGGTTACAATAACAGCTGTGATGAAGAATTCTAAAAGCCCTTCACTGTCGGACACCGACATTATAACAACAAATATAATGCACTCGTTCCAGTATTTGATGTACAGTTCTGCACTGACGGTGAAGAATGTTGACCATCTTGTTTAAAGGTGTCATGCGGTTTATGAGGATATGAAAGCTTAATATTCCTACATTACATCTAAGGGTGCAGGCTTTGCTTTTTATGGCCAGTTCTTATGAGGCTACTGAGGATACTGTGCTCACATAAACACAACAAATTTGAGTTTCATTTAGTTACCCATTTATTTGCTGGCTTGTTTGATATTGTGTTTGTGATTTTTTTTAGGATGTTTTCTGTTATGCAAATTATATATCAGTCAAGGGAAAAAGAAAGTCCACGCTGAGGTTAAACTGTTTTTTTTTCCCCCATGAGTGTGTTAATACAAGGATAAAGGCTAATAAGTAAAAACATGTTTGTTGCTTGACAACAGCAGCTGGAAACACCAGATGCTTATCTTGCTCCCTGTAGTATTCATTAACTTTGTTCTTAGCCATCATCGCAGAGAGAAAGATCGACTGCAGATAAAGTCTCACCGTCGACCCCACACTGAAGGCTGGAGCTCACTGAGCTCGCCCGTCTTGGCCTCAGTGACCTTGAAGACGACGTTCTGCAGGTCTGAGATTCCAACCTCCATGTCCTCCAGCATCCCGATCTCTTCACCTTTACGAAAACAAGATCAGATCAGCGGCTATTTCACGCCTGCTACATGTTTTCCTTTCAAAAGGTTTATTCAAAACAAGGCAAGTTGATCAAACAGTAATGAAGAGCTCACGTCAACCTTCAAGATAAAAACAGAATGAGTTGTAGCCAGCGATGAATAGACTGCTCAGATTTCACAATAACCTTGTTTCACTTCCCTTTTTATTCCCTGTATTTATCAAATAAAGTCTTCTCGTCTTAAGACGCCGTGTTTATTCTTCACCAGAAAGGTGCTGCATGAAATATAGAGATAAAAATGTTTGTGATAACATCACTCTTCCATAGCCAACAATGCACTCACTGAGTCATCAGCTTATTTTACATGGTGTAACTTGCTACAGACCACTTATCAGCCTCTTTACCTCAACCGAATAAAACTAAATATAAATCTGAGCGTGGTTTTCTTCACAAAGGTACTTTAAACTAGAGAAATGACATTTTCTGTGAACATGCAGCGTGGGTGCTGAGTGCTGAATGACTTTACTGAAGAAGCTAAAACTGAGTTTGTTAAAGATAAAACAAGCTGAACACTTTAGGGTCAAAGAAGGAAAATGCCAGCTAAAAGCAAAAAGTAACAAAATGCTAGGTAAATGCTAAAAACATCAAAAAGCTAGCCCAAAGCCCAAAGTACAAAAAGATAGCTAAAACTATCAAAAGACTTGGGGTCCATACTGATGTTCCCGGGTACCTGTGTCATCACGGACATGTTCCTCATGGAATAGTACATGGATTTCCTTTGCACCTTCCAGACGTTCAATGTTGAATCTCTACGTTTGAACATGTGCTTGGGAATCTTTCCTTCAGCACCACTTGTGATTAGTTTAATGTGGATTTTTGTTGTAGCAGTAACCATTAACAACAAGGACCTGACTACCACAATTGCCTGCTACAAACCTTACATCCATGGATTCTCTGAACTGTATGAAATCCAGATGCACCATGCCTAGTCTATTTGGGAAGCTGCATTTCCTGGAATTCATGACTTTCTGGGCACTGGGGAACATAAAAATGACCCTGCTGGAAGCCAAAAAACCCAAAAAGCTAGATAAAAGTAGCACAATGGTAGCATAAGTAGCATATAAAGACAAAAATAGAGAGAAAAAAAACTGATTTAAAAAGGAAAATGCTTGTAAAGCATTTAAAGCAATTAAAGAGAGTCAGTGTTTTTCTTTGGGAAAAAAAAGTTAAATATTTTTGAAAAGTATAAAAGTTACAAACAACAAAAGTCACAGCACCCATCTCCTGAATGAGATGAACTTTTTTTTAATATCTGACTGGCTAAAACAATACAAAGTGTGCAGAAGTTATAGGTTTGCAAAAAATGGATGTAAACATAAAAAGCAGGAAGAGAATAGCGTGAATGTTGAGTCAGCGCTCACACTATAAACTGGGAAAGTTTGGTGCTCAGCAGGAAGACTTCACTTACTGTAGGTGCTGAGGAGGCTCTCAAACTGGGCCACCAGGCCGACGAGGTGGAGCTGCCTCAGGAAGTCTTTGTCCTGCAGTCCTGCGTACAACTTCATGACAAAACCACAGGCCAAGGCTGCCAGCTGTCGAAATGCAAACCAGTGTTGTTTTGACACTTGCCAAACCAAACATTACAAAACTTGTGCACGGACTGAACATGTTACTGTCTGCAAATTTACCAGATTCTTTATGAAGGTTTTCAACAACAAAGTAAAAAATTCAACCAAACAAAGCACTGAAAGGAAGTCACATTCCCTCTTGAGGACTTTAAAAGCATGTTTCA
Source organism: Kryptolebias marmoratus (assembly GCF_001649575.2). Taxonomy (NCBI): domain Eukaryota; kingdom Metazoa; phylum Chordata; class Actinopteri; order Cyprinodontiformes; family Rivulidae; genus Kryptolebias; species Kryptolebias marmoratus. The sequence continues at coordinate 13,467,362 of NC_051432.1, forward strand.
TTAGATCGGTGGGGCCACCTACTGCCTGACTGAAGACTACGTCTCTCCTCTGCTGGAGGAGGAAGCCTTGAGGTGTGCTGCAGGCTGCCTCCTGCAGGAGCACAAAGGTCATGGCTCTCTTTGCCTTCTCCACCACCTCCATCACACACTCCTTTAATCTGGACACCAGAGGGCACAGCAGCTCCTTCCAGTCACCTGCACAGAGAGAAGGATGGGGACATGCCTAAGTGACAACCATCTATCTGTGGTGTTTTTAAATCAACAGACAGACAGACAGACTGTTCCATAATAAAGCATAAATTTGTTTTCAACATGGCAATAAAAATACTATTAACATCCGCAGTCATTAAAACAAAAACCTCTCTTAAAAACATGTTCTCACACAGCAACAATTAAAAGCAGTGCGGTTATTGCGGAGGGGATAAATGATGTCTTATAAATGTTTTTCAGTGTCATTGGGGTTCTGTATCGCCTGCCTGATGGCAGTAACATGAAGGAGGGCTGCAGGAGGTGAGACAGGTCCCCAGTAATAATATAACTCTGTCATTTCTCATCATAAGAGGATCTTAGTTTAAAACTCTGGCATGGAAGGTGGCAGGTGATTTGCATTTCTTCAAGTAATGGGAGGTCCTTAATTCATTGTCTTTTTTTTTCTGGGTCCTTCAGTGTCCTCCTGCCATCCAAAACCATTCATGTTAGGTTAATAGAAGTTGACTTCAGGGGTGAGTGTGTGTTCATAGCTGTTTGTCTTGTGTGTGTGTGTGTGTCTCTGTGTTTGCTCTGTCATAGACCTGGTGGCCTGTCTCGTGTGTATCCTGACCAGTTAAAGCTGGGATAGAGGGAATGATCCCGCACAGGACACCAGAGTTTTAGTAAAATGGTTAAATGAAAACATTTCAGCCTCTGCGGAACCATAATTGCACATTAGCACTTCATTTAATTGTAAAAAAACCCCCAACAAAACACCAAAAAAGTAGAAATTGCAGCATTTAATTTAAATGTTGACAGACTGATCTTTGGTTAAATAACTGTCATCAACCACGTCGAAGCAGACTCTTCTGATGAAAAGGCAGGCACATTTGTAGGCAGAATAACGTTGCAACACCTCAGACTACACCCTCGGGTCAGTGAACATTTTGGAATGGGGGCACTTTTCACAGCAGGAGTGATTATAGCTTGGTTTGTAATGGTGTCTGTCAACAAACACACACACAAATCATGGTTCGGGACAAATTCAGGAGCGTGTTTAAGACATTCAGAGTCCTAAGCTACTCCTACTGTATGAATTATCCCAATCAATGTTTTTTTTTTTCGAAATCTACTAGATTGTAATGTGTTATCATATTAAATCTGTACCTTACAACAAAAAATATCTTTCTCTACTTCAAAAGATTATCATCTTCGATCAAAACGCCCCAATCAGCCGACCTCTGATTGAGTTGCTGTAAATCTCCAAAAAGGAATAAGAATTAAATACTTTCAGTCTTGTGGACTGACTTGGAGAGTAAAAAGAGTAAATCTAAACCCGATGGCTCGCTGAACATACCATATAGTGTTTTATAGACTATTGACATTATTTTATTGGTTACTCCCTGTACTGTACTGGGAGGCGCTAAAATAACTTCTGCTTTAGAGTAACATGTTCCGATTTGCTTGTAACTGACTGCGTGAATGGGCCTGCAAATAAAAAGTGTCAGTAGAAACATAAACGGATGAGACAAACACACAAACAAATGTCTGAGAGTGAAACTGATACAAATGCTTAAAATTTAATGTATTTTCCAAAGAAAAAAACACTTTTCTGGTTTGTTTGTAATGGGATTACTGAAAGTGATTTGTGTACAAATTATTTCCAAGATTTCTGATTTACCGTACTTTAGACACAATGAAAGCCTCTAAATTCAGTGGTAAACCATCCATCTATCCAGTTCTATCTCCTGTTGCCATAGGTAAAAGGGCACTAATTTATTGTGTTAGCAAAAACTCTCATGAACCACTGGATAGATTTTAATGAAACTTCCAGAAACCGACCACTGTGTGTACATCTACAGCTGACTAACTTTTGGATTCAACCCAGTTTGAGATGGTTGCCACAGCTAACACAAAAATGGCTGTAACTCAGCCACTTTTACAGGTACTGACCTAGAATTTGGTGTGGTAGTAGCTGAGAGTCATCCTCAATGCAAGAACCAACATGTCTTGTGTGAGATTGTGCACAACCTCATTTACAAGGTTTGATCAAATTGGCTACAACTCTGTTCCTTCTCATTATAGGATGATCTTAGACTTAAGGCTGAAAGGCTGTGGGAATGCTAGGCGTTTAATCTATACCTGCTTTAAGATGCAGTATGACAAGGAGCTGGTGCTTGTCACTGGGTGGGGTACACCCTGGGCAGGTCACCATTCCATCACATGGCCACATAGAGAGAAAGTACCCTTCATACACACACTCTCATCTTTAATTTACATACCATGCATGTTTTTGTGCGGTGGGGGGAGGGCGGTGGTACCTGGAGAGAACCTACACGTGCATGTGCATGGAAGCATACTGACTCCATGGAGCGGGGGCCTGGCTGGGCGTTAAACCCAGGGTTTTTTATGCACCACTCCAACCAAACCACAACCATAAAAGCTTATTTTTTTGAGCAAGAAACTTATTTGTCAAACTCTGAACACATCTGTATGAAACTTAGCCAAAAATTTTGGTTAATCACAGAAAAAGTGAGTTAGTTGAAAATGCAATTGTGTTTAAATCCTCATGTTAAACTTAATACACGCAGCAGTGAGCATTCCCTTGGTTTAAAACAGGTCTGCTGAGCGACCACCAGGGGTCAGTGTTGGATAGGTTCTGTCCTGCATAAATTTTCTGACTCTCGGATGTTTATCCCTCACTTCGAGAAAAGTTATTGGACTGAAGAAGTGTGGAGAAACACAGATGGACAAAAACATGTTCAGCTTGTGGAGCACATCGAATAAGTCATGGTTTAAAAAGGAAAAGGAGGAAACATAGCTCCAACCTCACCAACACACCTGTCCGAACATTAAACCACCCCTCAGCATTTTGTCATCAACAGTCCAGGAACAGCTTGTTTCCATAAGGAGCTAAACGCTTTATCATTATAGTTGTTCGTTTTGGTGTGGCAATAGCTGAGATTCATCCTTAACACATACTCTGAGTGCTAACGGATCTCACAATATTGCTCCAGATCGTTATGCAGATCACCACTTGCTCCAAATCCGCTGAGCATCCTGATGGCGGTGTTTTCAAGCCGCTCATCACCTGCTGCCTCGCATGTTCACAGAGACTCACATGCTGCAGACAAACACAGGCACCTAATGATAAAACTTCACAGGAGCCAGAAACAGCCTCTCTCCGTCGCCTGGTCAGACTAATGGTACTGCTGTTTGTTGGCTGCAACACGGTGGGCTCCTCTTTGAACAAGAACCCAAGACAGGATTTCACTGGACGTAAGAGACGACTGGAAGGCTCGTGGTCAACAGCGAGCGGCTCTGCATTTCAAACGCAGCTTTCATCCACATCTTTGGCACTGGAAGCTTCGCTTTTGTTAATGTTTTAACAACGGGGGGCTGGATCCTGGAACAGAGTCATTTATCACTATTTCCAAAGCAGACTGGCGATAATTTGAAAACATGAGCTACTTTTCAACTTCTTTTTTTTTCTAACAGTGGAAAAACATTTATTTTGGAATGAAAAGAGATTCTTAAACTAAGCTATTTGGAGCTTTGTGATGTGCATATGAGTACAAAGTCTTCAAAAACCCCAAGATTAATTACTCAACACTGGAGTGTTTAAAACTCTGTTTTCTCTTTTAAATAATTTCTAATCTGCATTAACACATTCTGAAATTTACCAATGAGAAACCCAGTTTAATGACAATAATACAACTAATTATTTACTGATCGAGTAAAATAAACCTTCTGGGTGACAAAAGCATGGATATGTCTATGACAGATAGTTTCCTTGAAAGTCAGGAGTTTTCTGTCAAAGGCAGGTGTGACCGGGCACCTTGTTTTTATTTAAAAAAAACAGAGATTTATCAAAATCTGAGCTACATGACAGATGTTTTTTAAAGCACAAACAATTATATTTATGAGAGCCTCAGAATACGAAGCTGACCCTGATCAGACTTGATACAGTTATATAGTTTGAACTCAAACAATCCAAAGTCTGACAAACTGTGGAGGAAATGAAAGACCATCTCCACAGGAGAGGCCACCAAAACTAGATGAAGAAACTAGCAAGTAACTTGTAGGAAAATAAAGACCTCTTCTTAGAATAATTAATGTTGATGATCATCATCAGGAGCTCAATGATCAAGAGATCAAAGAAGAAGAAGAAGAAAACCAAAGTTGTCTAACAGGAATGTCTGCAGTTTTCACATGAAAAAATACTCTTAATAAATAAGATTAGAGTTTACATTTCAACAGGACCTGTTACGTTTGAAGAAAAGAAAAGACTGTATTAGAGAGTAAACATTATTTCATCTGTGAAACATGGTGGTGGTAGTCCCATGGTCTGTTGCTGCGTTTAAAACAGGATGACCTGTGATGACCAAAGGAACAACTACCGTTGAATCTCTACAGATACCGACGTATTTAAATTGTTCCAGTTGAGAAAGAACTGACATAAGTTGTAAAAAGAAAATGCATTCTAACAACCAGAAGTTAAAGACCTAACTAAGAGAAATTTCGTGGACCATATGGGAGTAGAAATAAAACATTCTGAAGAGGGTGAAGGTGAGTTTACCAGGATTGTGCGAGGTGATAACATCGGCGAGGTGCAGCTCGGGGGTCGGCTCCTGCTTGCTGTTGTCGCCCTCTTGGAGTTTGTCCACCATGGCGATCACGCAGTTGAGACATTTGGCCACGCTGGCCCACTCCCGGTCCTGAGGAGGTCAAGTTCACTTTAATGAGTCCATTTGTTAAAAAAAATTCTATACCTGTTTGACAGAAATGAGGCGGAAAAAAAAATTAGAGACGAAGAAACAGAGCATAAAGTCATTTTTCTGCCAAGTCTTTAAAACTAAAGAAAGCTGCTGCGTGGATTACGCTCAAAGCATTTCCATTTCTTCTCCTGAGCTCCAACTGTTCGCCAGAGCAGACACGCTTATTTTTGTGCGGATGTGTTTGGGGCGTGTGTTTGTTTTGGCATTTATGGGTTTAAAAATAAGGACTGAACTCGTTTTAAAGGCAAGGCATGGTTTTAAGACGGTTCTACAGTGTGGCAGATGCTGTCTTCGCTTAAAATCAGATGCACTCGAAAGAAAACCTCAGGTCGACTTGGGTTCAGTGAGAAGAATACAACATAATAATCTGCAGGCATGTTAGCCACAGCGTAATATCTAAACCACTTTAAAATAAATAATAACTTCAAACTGATCATTTCCAGTGTGCAAACTAGTTGTGCATCCGAATGAAATAATTTACCTCAGAAACAATGTCTTTAAAACAGTAGCAGCCCGTTTCTTAAAATGTGCTTCAGTGTACAGAAGGGGAAGCAAGCAAATATTTCTGAAATCATGCCATGAAATTAGAGCTGGAGTAGTCAGGTCCTTCCTTTAAATAAAAGTAAGCAACTAATGTGTCATAATATCTTCCTGTCGTTGTTACTCCATACAAGTATCAATAAAGGACAATTTTTTAAAATGTAAAAGTAAGGTTTTTCTTTTTTAAACTTGGTTTTTGTTTTTACTATAGATTACCCTGCTGGTAGTGTTCTATTTTCAAAACAGATTTATGAAAAAAAAATAGTTAGAGATGTAATCCCATGTGCACTAAACCAGCAGTGACACAATCTGTTACATGAAGCCAAAATTGAAAACTTGGTGTTCTAGCCGAGGGCCAGTCTTGGTCAATATTTATTGAAAAAAGCTTGGTTTTTAGATGTAATACTGTATTGACAGAAAAAAAAGAAGTCTTTTTTTTTTTTACCCATTCCTCCTCGTCGTACTCCTTATGGTGTGGTATTGAGTCTTGGTGCTTCAGTGACACAGGCCCAGCTTCCCTCTCTGATGCCTCCACATTATTACACACCACTGGGCTCTCGGTGACCGGTGAGGCTGGACTGTGGCCCGGAAGTCCCTGGACTGGGCTCTGATTCTGGTCACCGCCCTGGCCAGTTTGGTCCTGATGATGGTGCTGATGATGATGATGGCTCTGGACCGTTGTCTGCTTCTGGCTCTTGGAGACGTACCCCGGCCGGGCCGCGTGCAGCGCCAGCAGTGCACTTTTGACCAATTCGTCCTTAAGTGTGTGGACAAATTGCTCCGTCTGCGGTGAAACAAAGAGGGGCAGGGGAACGAAAAAGAGGCCGACAGCGAAAGTTACTGCGGGATAACACAACAAATAATAATCGAAGTGCTGGGAAACCGAAAGAGACAGAGCTGAGTGTGCGAGACGGAGAGGGGCTGTCTCGGTGCCGAGGTGGAGCGGGTCGAAGGAAAACACAGGGAGCTATTTACAGAAGAAGTGGAAAGAAATAAGCAAAATGAACACTATCCTTCACCACAAAGAAGCGGCTCTCCTTTACTGCACCCCAGTTGGTGAGGAGAATAACAGCAACAAACAACAAACAATTCAATTACTCCTCCTCCAGCCTGCCTCTCTGAGGAGCCCCCCCCCCTCCCTGTTTAGATGTCGAATTCACCAGCTCCTGTAAGCTGATGATGATCCTGGTAGCAACGAGTTCAAAAAATGATCATGGTTCTCAAGAAGAACTGAGTTACTTTTCAGTGAGCTGTACCATTACTACAGAAATGTGGCCAAACAAAACAATCAGGCTGCTCCATAAATGAAAACCCTCCAAGGTCGAATTATCCGTATATAGTTTGCCACAAAAAAAACTCGTTTTCCTGCTCCTGTTTCTCTATTGCAAGCCAGAGCTTGTTGGGGGCGCCAGAAATCGTGGCGGAAACCTCTTTGTCAGCACTGAGTTTGATAACCGAGGAAGAATCTCTGGCCCAGAACCAGCACAGCTTTGTGTGAATGTCCTAATGAATCGGCTTTAAACCTCATTTGCCCCTTGACCCCTCTAAACAAATACAATTTGTCACCCGCTATAAAAGACCGCGTGTACAAATCTCCTGTCAGCTTTCGAACAAAGTGGTCGTTTTCACGTTTCTGACCGTGCTATTTAAAGTGTGTGACGGCAGAGTACTGCAGTGAGTCTCTGCTATTCATCCCCCCCCCAAAAAATGTGACGCTGAGCATTCCGGCCAAACATCCCCTCTTTCTTGTTTCAGAGGTTCAGCCTTTTGACCACCCACTGTTGAAAAATGATTATAATTTTGGTGATTGTATAATTTTGATGATGATTATAATTTTGCTCATATCTCTGTGTGTGTGTCTGTTACAGAAGTAACTAAAATGGCTACAACTCTGTCAGTTTTACACATCTTGAACTAAAATTTGGTGTGGTCTTAGCTGAGAGTCATTAACAACCCATACTCTGAGGATATGTGTTAAAACTTCAACGGGTACAAGGCCTTTATTTATTCTTTTTAGATACTACTTTGCAAACCTAAGAGAAGCTGCCGTGTTGTTTTCAGAGAGAAGATGCTTCCTCAAGTCAACCTTTCTAAACAAGCTAAACTTGTTCCGTATTTTTCTAATCAAACTGTCACGAACTTTAGCCCTTAACTTGTTAGCTGAGGCCTGTAGAGTCTGAGAAAGAGCTGCAGTGTTTTCCTGCAGTTTCTCTAAGCACTGCACAGTCTGACCCCAGGGTGAACCTGCCTTTATGCCCACTCCTGGGAAAATTGGAAACTGTCTTAAATGTTTTCCACTTTCAAATATTCTCTCTCACTTACAAAAACGATGGAGTCCAAATTGCTTGTAAAAGGCTCTATCACCCTTCTCAGACTGATAAGCAGCAATAACGGCTTCTTAGAGACAATTGCTGATGTATTTCCTCCTTATTATTTTGTTAACCCCCCCAAACACACACACACACCTGAACACTGTAGATCAGCAGGGAGCTAAAACTGCTGCTTTTCTAGAAGAGCTCACATTTACTGAGCAACATTTAGCACCTGGCTGCTCTTGTTTTGTTTTTTTTTTTTTTTATGGAAGCAGAAAGAATTAAATTGATTTTCACACATTGTTTCTTCCTTTGGGCTTTGTTTTTGTAAAACTGATTAAGTTACAGTGTAATAAATAACATGCCGTTGCTCATCTGAGAGTTCATTTGGATAAATTTTAAATTCTGGTGAGAGCCAGGAGATTTTTATTCCATCCTGATATGTTGAACCTTACGATTACACCCTACCATTACTGTTCTGTCCCGGGGACATGCTTGCACAGCCACCACCTGGGACCCCCTCCGGTGTGGTAGACCTCAGTCTCTTTAACTTTAGAGCTCAGTACCTGCTCCTGTGGAGCCATGATTGGTGCCTCCATGCTGATCTTCAGTCCTGCCTGCTGCTGCAGACACTGTCAGAATGTCTTAGTTGCAGCCACTTTTTCAGTCGAATTATCAACAATCAGCTCTGGTTGTAGTAAAGTTCTTTGTTTTATAAGAAGCAGCAGAAACGCTTGTTTACTCCAAACCTTTACTCACATATGAATAATATTAAACAGTTTATGTTGTTTATTGCTTTTTTAGGTCAAGGTTATAACTACCAACTGCCTCAACAGTGTAATGTTAATCTTGCAAATGTTGAGTAAAACACACCAATCGGATCATCCGGTGGAAATCATTCACTATTCAGTGCAGACAGAACTGTTTCCTGAGCCTAAAATGCCACTAAAATGCCAGAGTGAGGACAAGTGACTTCTGCATAAAAGTGTATTTTCCACACTTCAGTGAGTTCAGAAAGACCTCCTCAGGTTCTGCTTAATGAAATTCATTTAGCTTTTTTCCCCCCCAAGTGATATTCAGTAATCTTATTTATCATCATTTTGTCCTGACTGGGGATGTTTTTGAATGAAGTGATTAGTTACAAATGAGCAGCTATGACATTAATTTGATTAAAGAAATTTAAATTGTAGCAGTATTTTGAAAAAACTTGGTTTGAAGTAAAAGTCAGTGAAAAAGGCAAAAAAAAAAAAATTCAACTAAAGACACTGATCGTGGGTGTTGATTTTTAAGTTTAGCTGCAATATACAGTATATAGTTTTAGTTTGGTTCTCCTCAGACTAAAGTGAACGGTCCGTAGTTCTATGTTGCTTTTTTATCCTCTCAAGGTTCTGCAGAGCACTTTACGGTGCTTTCACACACACGCATTCATCCAGTACTTTCTATTATACATTTTAGCACTATATTTAAACAGTTCAGTTCAGTACACATCACCACTTCAGCGTGCTACAGGGGCTGGGGATCGAATACTCTGTCATCCGATTGAGAGATGAATTATCCTCATCCTTTGTTTTTTATATCTAATTTTAGACTATATCAAATAACCAACACCTCTGGGTTAATACTGTATTACTTAAATGAAAAATACTAATTAAAAATAAAAATCATTGCTCTTTTTGTGACAGTTGTTGTTTTTAACTTCCACAATAACACACTTAGAGGTAATCCCATTTTTACACATAAGGGACAACTGCTTCTTATCTATTGTCTTGACTTGGCAGTGAATAAAGAAAAAACAACAACTATTATTCTTTATAGATTTGCTGTGTTTTCTTTATGTTACTTTGACAAATTTGTCCCAATTTGTACTTTTCAGCCCTAGAATCAACCAAGTCTTTTACGAAACAGTATTTATCTTCTGACATTTCAGTTGCCAATAAAAACACATCTACTGATCGATCTGAGCCTGGATTAACCAACCTACTCCTGATTAAAAAAATATGAAGGTTTTTGCCAAAACAAATGAGCCATTTGACGAGAGTTTAGGCTGAGAATGAAATGAGAAACACACTTAAAACCCCATTGCATATGAATAATATCCATTTTAATTGCCTTGCATGGATCCAAATGAGTTCCATTAGTGTAAGTCAATGATGTGACAACTACAATCTATGGATAGAACAACTTGTGTAATTGTCTGAGAACAGGGATGATGGATTATTGCTCCGTACGGTCTCACACAAACAAGTAAACTTAATTTCAAAGGTGGAAATATCTAAACGACTGTAAAACAGACCCACACTTGGTGCAGTGACTCACACATTAAGCAGCAATTGGAGATTCAAAACGTTAAATCACATTTGAATTGAACTCTGCTCTTCTGACCTCGGGATTAATTTGCAATCCATGAGACCTTGTATTATTTCCTTTCTGAAGTGAGTTAAAGTCAGATGCTCTATTTCAAATTTGATACCTATTTGCATTTCTTGACCTCAAGGTCAAAGTTCACATTTTGGTTTTGTTTCGCCTTAAATCCAATTTATGCTTCCTGCTTTATGGATCACAAAGGAAGCATGTTCATCAACCAAACAGCTACTGGATAACACTTTTAGAAAAAAGAGATCTGACATTGAGGTTATGGTTGCAAAAACTACAAACCCAACTTAAAAAAAGTTGGGACATTGTGTAAAATGGAAATAAAACCAGAATGCAATGACTTGTAAATCTCGTAAACCCATGCTTATTTATTCAAAAAGAAAAATAGTAAATATATCAAACGTTTAAACTTATAAATTATATAATTTTTAGAAAAAAAACCCTATAATTTTAAATTAGATGGCAGCAAAACATAAAGTTGGGAAAGGGTCATGATTCCCTCTGTGAAGCTTCCTCTATTCTTTTAACAGCTGCAGGAGGTATTGGAGGAGAATGTTGACCCATTCCTGTCTGATGGAGGATTCTAGCTGTTTAACACTCCTGGATCTTCTTTGCCAAATGTTTTCAACAACTGAGTGGTCTGGACTCAGTTGGGGCCAGTTCAGCACCTGGACTCTTCTCCTATGAAGCCATGCTGTTGGAATGAATGCAGTCTTTGGTTTAGCATCATCTTGCTAAACTTTCTCTGAAAGCTTTGCATCTGGACAGGAGCATATGTTGTTCTAAAACCTGTTGCCCTGTCTCAGCTATTTTGACATGTGTTGCTGCCATCAAATTCAAAACAACTTATTTTCCCCTCCTAAAAATTTTACATTTTTTTAAAATTTTAAACATTTGAAATAATTGCTTTGCTCCACTGGGAAAAAAATATAGGTTTATGGGATTTTCAAACCATTGCATTCTGTTTTTATTTACATTTTACACAATATCCCTACTTTTTGGGGGGATTGGCGTTGTAGGAGCTAAAGTAAAAAGCAACTAAATTTTCAGAATATATCACACGGGAAAGATGCATATTATGTGTTCAAAGTAAAACAGCAGATGTTGGCAAAATAGAAACACACTGCAGCTTTGTTTTCTAAGTAAACTAAAGTGGCTCCTTCATATGCAAAAACAATTCCTTTGTGTAATTCTTCATCACCCGTCTTAACAGATCTGAAACGCTCAAAACCCCTTGAGAGAAATAATGCTGTTCTTTTCTTCAGAATGCAGGAACTGCTGATGTGTTCTTGGCTGAGCAGAAATGCAAGTCTGTGTGCACACCCATTTGACCAAAAAAAAAAAAAAGAAGTCATGTTTGATCTAAAAAGCATAAAAACACAGGAATCTATTCATCCTTGATGATTTTACCTTGAAGTATGATCAGATTTTGCCTCCTATAAATCGAACTTCTGCAGCTTCATTTGAGCCGTTGAGCGAGGCTGAACAGAAGAAGGCAGTCAGGTTCGAGTGTCTCTTTGCTGTGGTGACACTCTTTTCTGTTTGTCACCACCATACACAATATGGCTTTACTCATTATCTCCTGCTGTTGCTCAGCCAACTGAGTGTGACATCGTGTGATACTGCATAAGATCGCCCATAACATCGTTTTCGAAGCTTGACCAAAATGGTTACTATTTTTGTCATTTCTCAACACAGGTTTAAAACTCTGGCATGAAAGGGCGACATGCCGCTTTTCAAGGAATGCTAGGCCTTTGTTTCATTTATAATCAACCAAACCAACAGTTTTTGTTCCTTGGTAACAATTAAAGTGGGAACATATTGTCCAAGGACACAGCTGGAGGGAGGGGGAGATGAGTTGCAATTGGCAATTCACTGTGATTATCATCAGCGTGAAATTATTATCATCAACAGAATCATCTTCACCCAAAGAGAGGAAACTTCATACTTGCCATGTCCAGAGCTAATCAGAAAGTACCAAAGCGAAGTGGGAGAGAAAAAGTCAGAGGAAGAGCTTGGAAACATAAGACTCTGATAAACACCTATCCTGAAGGGATCACATTTTCGCCGTATTGTTTGAATTTTTTCTTTTTTTTAAAAGGAAGACTATTTCCATCTTCTTGTATAAAGTAAATGCGTAGCCTAAAGGTAGACATTGTTACATGTTTTACCAACCAACTGATTGTTCAGTTTGTTCGTTCTTGATGCCAGGAAGTTATGAATATAAATGATGGCACTGAAAGGAAAACAAACAGCTACTGAGAACGTCATCCACACTGAGAAAACACCAAATAAACGAGTTATGCATCGTTTTTCACATCAGTTTTACAAACTGAAGCATTTTATAGAGATACTGCTGCCAAATGCTCTGTTGCAAATTCAGAAAATATTACAGAAAAACTATAAAACCACAAGATTTAGGTGTTGCAGAGCAGACTGTGCTGAATAGCACCTAACAGGGATGCTAACTATTAATTACCTCACAAGTAATTTGCGGGAAAACAAAATAACAGCAATTATGGCGATAAAAATAAACAATCAGGTTTGATCTTATTTTTCTCTTACAACTTTGTTCTTTTGAAGCCCTAAACTATGATTTATTTTCTGACAGAAAACCAAAAACAGTTTTGCAGAAACGCACTAAAACATTGCTTGGATGTTGATTCCATAAAATTCACAAAATCAACATTAGGATCCACTTAAGTTTTAGTATTTAACATTTAGGGTAATCTTATAGCAAAAATGCAAAATATGTTGTTCCTAAATATGTAAGAATTAGATTAGGATCTTGTAACTACAATACTTTGTGTCTTGTAATATTACAGCACGGCTCTTAATAGCTACAAATGGCACAAGTCCACTTCTTACTATCTGCCATGTTTTAGCAGTCGCCCCAAACAAACACTGGCTCTAATGTGTGTCTTTAAGAGTTTTAGGAGACATCGTAGCTTTTCCTAAGAGGCTAATTAACTGGCTGAAATGTGCAACTTTGCTACATATCTCACAAAGTTTGACTAGAAAAAAACTTAAAGTTTAAACAATAAAACAAAAGATTATATCTCATCTGTTTCTCATAGAGCTTCTATACAAGCTCTCTTCATTTTCAGCTAAAAAAAACAGTTTGCATTTGAAGAAATACAATCTTAAGTCATTTCTGTTTTGGCTTAAGTCTTCAGATTGAGAGGCTATGTTCATTTGCTTTTATAGTAATGCTTTTAATTGAATTTTTTAGTTAACATTTAACTTTAAAATTTCAGTAGGTGGGATAAAAGTGAGATTAAATTGCACAAATGGTACACTGAAAACGAGTGCGTTGGTGATAAACTGAAACACTTTTAAAGTCTCTCATTTCATCCTTTTGGGAAGGAAAAAAAATGATGATTGAATTTTCTTGATTTTAAATTTGCTTGTTATATATATATTATATAACAAGCAAATTTAAATTGGCTCCTCTAATCCACCATTAGAGGAGCCAGACAGCCGTACGACAGTAAGACAAGTTGTGTTATCGGTCAAAGTAAACATTAGAATATGTTACCACCATCTTTATACACCTTTAAGGCTCACCTGAAGCATCATCTCAAGCAACATCAAGCGTATGTGCATTTTCTTTCTTTCTTTCTTTCTTTCTTTCTTTCTTTCTTTCTTTCTTTCTTTCTTTCTTTCTTTCTTTCTTTCTTTCTATACTTTATGTCACTTTAAAGATCATATTAGTGCAAAATTGGTAACTTTTGTCTCTTGAGTCATTTTATTGTATTCCCTTTCACTGTGTATATTTCACCATCATCCTGTCTGGGACGACAGAATTAAATTAGCCTTCAAGGCTAAATCTGGCACATTTACAGAATAATATCCTGTTCATTAATGTACGCTGTCCTTTTAAATAAATAAATCAGCCACATTTTGTCCGCCCTTACTGGGCTACTTTTGCAGCTTCATAATGCAACAGGGAAGAGGGTAGAAGAGGGTAAACTGTTGTGTTAAGCAAACACTTCTAACAATCTTTAAGACAAAAAAAGATTTGGTGATGTCTTTACATTGTGCTGCAGTATTGTCTACAGAATATATGTCTGATCACCACAATCCAAACAACATACAACTCTTTGGCTCTGTTGAAGGCTGGTGCTTTGTGTCACAACTGCGCTGATGAGCAGCTATAACCACATAAAACTTCATTTTCTTTTCAGCAGCCATTTTATGACAACAGGAAATGTCTCAATCCTGTGGAACAATACCAAATTTCTTATCTCACTTACTGTTTTTGCCATGACAACAGCCGTATTATATTCCCGCCAACAGATCATCCTCCTTGTTACACACTGGAGCTTCAAGTGCAGACAAACGGAGGGCAGGACAGTTAAGCTTTTTGTTTACTCGTGTCAATGTTGACTCAATTCCAGACTTTCAAGCTCAGCTCACAATCTGAACCCTATTTTTCTCTCATCTAACGCTTGATAAAAATACAAAAAACAGAGTAATAAAAATGATGATTTATATGTTTGAACTTCCTGTAAAAAATATATAAATAAAATAATATACATATATATATATATATATATATATATATATATATACACACACACACACACACGCACGCACACACGTGTTTGCAGAAGCTCGTGTTACACGCCTTTGTAAACATCTCAGGTCTAGTGTTTTGAAATGAACCACAAAGATTATATTTTTTACAGGAAGTTCAAACATATAATATATATATATATATATATATATATATATAAAGATATAAAGGGCTTGTGTGTTGGTCCACAGCAGAGATTTGGGGAGATTTGAAGTGAAAGATGTCATCATCGACTCTCGACAAACACAGCACACACCTTCACACTGCCGTCTCCCTCGGCTTTGTAGACGTACGCCCACAAAGACAGCTTGAGGTTTTAATCAGAGCGCGGCCCTCCTCGTGCTGACCAGGCCGAGAGTTTACTTGGCCAACGCGTGCGTGTCTAATCAAGGATGAGAGGAAGTGGTGACAGAGCGAATGTACCAATTAAGGGGGCTGATTGGTCTCTATTCCGCTGTGGCAAAAACAATCTCTCCCACAACAGATTGCAATCTGACAGCACCAGATGTAATTCATTAATTATACTGATAAAAAACTCTGCGACTCCATAAACCTCCATGCTGCTTAGTTAGTTTGGTGTTTTTTATGATGAGTTATAGATTTTTCCCGAGGATCTCTGTTGAGCGTGTAAATGTGTGTGCCTGTAATTGTCTCAGAGCAATCGAAGGATTTGAAGTTATTTCAAGAATCATTGTATTTTTGCAGCTTTTGTTTGCAAAGAACAAACTACAGTGGGCAGCTAAAAGTACAGCTGGTGAAAAGTCCCTCTGAGCTGTGAGAAGATGACGAGTCCGCAGTCAGTTCTTGCCAACATAGAAGGGGGAAACAGTATACCCAAGTCACAGTTTGAAATGGGTTTGGTACAAAAACAACAACAACAACAACAAAAAACATCTCTCTAATGTGAAAATATGACTGCTAGTGTGGAAAAATGAAGCTTGTGGTGACATTGTGGCTTAAGCTTTTTGCCATACACAAAAACGCAAAAAAAAAATGAAGATACAGAAACAGATGCTACCTAAAAATATGAATAACCTTGTCACTTTAGCTGTAACTTAAACTATATGAACACGGTACCTTGAACAATGGTGCATTTTTAATCTTTTGCTTGTACCTTAAAAGATATATTTTTTATATCTTTTAATTCTTTTTCTGTGCACATTCATCTCTTGTCTTCCGCTGCAGACGTTTATGATCACTGGGGCTGCTGTGTTTTTTTTTAACATATCTGTTTTGTAACCATCCGGTCCTCAAGCTCCTGTGTGTTTTACTGAACAAACCATTTATGCTTTGTTTGATATAGTGTTAAGATAGTATAGCTGTGTTTGTGCCATGTCATGTAGCAAAATGCAGTTAAATAAAATGTGCACCTTTCTTCTAGATGGGAGTGGTCATCACCTGTGACTGATGCATTCGTAGTTTAATTATGGCACTTGTCTCAACACTGTCCCAAGACATGCTCCCCCATAAGATAACCATCAAATTTAATCTCCACCACTTAACTAAAACTTTTGTTTATGGGCTTAGAGGAGGAGGAAGCTCCAAGCTGATTTGGGGTTTAACTAGAAGTCTCTTCGGTCTGAGGTTTTACATGTCTGTGTTTGATGGTTAATCCATGCTTTGTGTTTTGCCGCTGCTCGAGGCAAAGCGGAATGAAAAGATAGTCGAGATGCAAGTGAAGGTATAGATGGAAGGTTTGCCCCACCTTGTCAGATAGGCTCTTGAGTGCATCCCTCATTCCAGGGGAGGAGTGTTCCTGTGCTGCCTGGAGAAGCTGGTCAGCTAAGCTGGTGATGAGCGGCTGGAGGAGACTCACAGTGCTGAGAACCTCCTGAGCTTTGGCCGTGTGCTCTGGGGAGTAGTAGATACACTGGTAGGCAGTGCTAAAGCTGCGTTGGAGGAAGGAAAAAAGAAGAAAATCAATTAAGATTTGACAGCTTGAACTGCAGCTGCACAGACATGAAATGCAAACATTATGCCTGCTTAGAGGAGACATTTGAAAGTGGCTGAAATTTCACTTTAAAAGAAGTCTGCAGCACTTCTCTGCAATGTGATTTAATATTACAGAAAAGAAGCTCTTTCCACATTTATAACAAGCAATTTCATCCCAAATGTGATTATCTTTAAATAGACTTCTAACAAGGTGCAAGTATGTTTTCTAGTTACAATGTGCTTTTCATTTTCTATCTACATACTGATTCTCAAACCAATACTATAGTTGCATAAATCAAATAATGTTGCATTATGTACTGCATTGATTTACATTAAGCTTCTGCATCTCTGAAATGCCATTTTAATAATGGTTATTTTCAATATGCATGGCAGATAATTCTATTTTTATGAACAAAAACAACATTTCAATTATTTTCAATGTCATTTATATAACATCAATTCACTTTTGCTATTCATATGTAAAAGGTTTTTGATTACTGATTTCTCAACTCAGTCTCACGAGGGAACATGTAAACTACCAGCTACTTTAAAACATCATCACAAATCACTGCAGCTTCTTGATAAAGGGTCTACAACTTTACAGGTAACTACATTTTTTATATATTTTCCTGTTTGGTAATGATCCACCAATCGTCACGCAGTTGATTGCTGGTTTGAGATTTATCTTGAACATTTTCCATAACAGATAAGTGTTTAAAACGTTTTCTTTGATTTCTGAAACTGTCTTTAGGTTGCAAAACAGAATCCATCTTTAACCACATTGATCAAAAAAAATTTAGTTGATGATCTTGCATTAGCTGGCAATCCAATGTCCACTCATTTGTGCTTTATAAAAACTATTTTATTTTATTTCTAAAGAGACAAAAACAACTTAAGTCAGCTCCAACAATGGCATTGTTATATCAAACATTTGTCAAGTTCAAGTGAATTCTTGCAGACATCAAAAGTGGTCCTAAGCATGGCAGCCGTTTGTAATACTGCAAGTCATTTTGGACAAGACATACAGAAAACAGACATTTTACAACCCCTATTCTGAAAAAGTTGCGACACAGTGACTAAAAACAGAAGGTATAGATTTGCAAATCTTATAAACCCACACTTAATTCACATTAGAACAAAATAAACATATTAAATATTGAAACTAAGAAATTACACCATAAAAAAACAAAAAAAAAACCAAAAACCTAAGTTTGAATTTGATGGCAGCAACACATCTTAAAAAAGTTAAGACAGGAGCAACACAGTTCACTGTGCCTTCCACAAATGCTAGTTAAAGCTCTATCATGCAAAGAAGAGGCCATATGTGAACACCACCTAAAAATGCTGCCATCCTCTCTGGGCCCATTACCATTCTAATAACTTAATTCAGGTCAATTTAAAATTTTATTTAAAATGGATTGAGATGAAGTGAAAAACTTCTGTGGTAAGACAAATCAAAATTTGAAATTCTCTTTGGAAACCACAAGCGTCATGTCCTCCATACTAAAGTGAAGAGGAACCATCTGGCTTGTTATCAGCACACAGGTCAAGAACCTGCCTCTCTGATGGTATGGGAGTGAATCACTGCCCAAGGCATTGTTGTCTAATCCTGGTCCATGAGGGCCACTATCCTGGATATTTAGTTTTTTCTGTTTCTGCACCAAAACACCCGATTTAATGCTAGTATTATCTCTTCAACATATCTTCAAGTTCTGCAGATTCCTGTTGATCACTCATTATTTCAAATCAGGTGTTGAAGCAAAAAGATATCCAAAGCATGCAGGATAGTGGCCTAGACTGGCCTAAGGCATGAGCAGTTTACATTACCGGAAAGGCATCATCAATGCATCCATCTATCCATTTTCTTTACCTGCCACTCATTTCCAGGTTGCAGGGAGTTGGTGCCTACCTCCAGCCATCACTGTGCGAGAGGCAGGGGACACCCTGGACAGGTCGCAAGTCCATCACAGATCATTATTGCAGAAAATTATATATAATCTAAAGAACAACAAAGGCTTCTACCCAAATGGCATATGTTTTAGCGAAGGCCTTGCATATTTCAACAAGACAACGCTAAAGCACATATTACACCCATTACAAGAGGTTGGCTTCATAGTAGAATATTCCAGGTGCCTGCAGTCCAGACCTCTCACGAATTGAAAACATTTCATGCATCATAAAATGAAAAATCCAGCAAATATGACTCAGGAGTGTTAAACAGATAGAATCCTACATCAGACAAGATTGGGCACATTTCCCTCCAAAAATTCCAGCAGCTGGTCTCCTCACTGCCTAGATGTTTACAGACTGTTGTTAAAAGAAAATATGCTTTACAGTGGGAAACAACTTTTTTGAGACATGTTGCTGCAAGAAAATGTAAAATTATTTTTATTCTTTTCCAAAAATGGTACAGATTCAAAGTTTAAACATGTTTTGTGTTTACCACAATGCATTGTGAATAAAATGTAGAACTGGGGTTGTACACTTTAAGATGTACTGTGCTTCTAGTATTATGCCGTGACAGAAATAAAATGTTTCTCTGGAAGTCCTCATTTTTAGAACATCACTACCTGATGCATCAATTCTCAAGGAGTTGAAATTCCTAATAAACTAGCTATAATTGTTAGCAACTCACTTTTTTGGGTAGCTTAATTTAAAATCCTTGTCTTCACAGTACAGCTAATGAGTCCCCTGGAGGAGTATCACCCACAAGTTTAAATTTAATCAAAGAAATCACTAACTGAATGTGAGACATAGGACGTACTGTACAGTGGATCACCATTTTTTACCAGATTTTTCTTTTAACAAAACTCTCAAAGGGTTTAAAATCTGCTGAAAAGCCTTCCAAAATTAACTTATCAACTGTTACAAAGTACTCTGAAGTCTGTAATCCCATTTCATCCCCTGTGAGTTTATGTTCATCTAACATTACTATGCAGATACGCAGAAATAAATATCCCACAGGACGGCAACAGTTGAGATCTTCCAAAAAATGGCAACAAAGGAAGCACTTGGAGGAGAATGACTGCTTTCCTCAGATTCAGTAGCAGCTCTGTTGACTCATAAGTACAAATCCAATCCCATTAGGGAACATATGCAGGCAATAATGAATGTTAGGACCTGCCACCTGATGCTGGAGGACAGAATTGATTCCCTCTTAGTCTGGCTTTGGAAAAGGAACATTAATTGCCTCATTCATATCATCATGAGTCCAAACGGGTCTAGATAGATGGCAAACCTAAGAACAGAAAACGGCATAAATCTGTGCATGCAAATTAGCGAGAGGCCAAAGGCGTGCACATTTCATTTCAAGCCTTGGGTATGTTTTCATCCTCAATGTATCTTGGGAGTTTTATGTGCCAGTTTTTTGTTTTTTTAACATGAAGCTAAGAAAAAAAAAAGCAGACGTTATAATTCAACAACTTTTCAACAAGAAGTGTTTATGCAAAGCCTAAAGTATTTATATTTTGTTGAGGATGTGACAGAGAGGTGATGGAATTGTTCAAAAAAAGTTAGTTTGTGGTATCACTGAGTTGAAGGAGAAGGAAGTCCTCCAAAATTTATAGATCTCAGGATCTAAGATTTGACCTCGAGCTGACTTACAGAACAACTGAACTCACAAAAAATCCTCCTCCTCCTGAAATCCTTGAGTTATACTTTAAAAAAAGTCCCCATAAAACCTTGTCTTTTACTGAATGTGTTGCTTTCAGGACAAGGGTTTTTTATTTGCCATATTGAATGTTTAATACATTGTCTTTATTAGTTGGTATAATCTGTAATAATGAAAAAGAGGGGGAATTCACTTAGAAAAGATTACATTAGACACTACTTATACAAGCATTAGTGGATTTACTAGGAATCCAATTTTATTCTTACCTGGCTCTGTTTACAACCTACTCATACACTTGTGAATGTTAATGTGTTAATTGAAATTCATACCATGAATACAAGCCATTTGTCCAGTCAACTTTTTGGTCTGCTTTCTGTTCATAAATATTTATGAGTATGTCAACAGACCTGAAAGACTCATTAGTTAACATTTCTTTACAAACTCATTCTAAGTCACAGTTTTTTTCCTTTAAATTATTATTATTCCTGAGGGTCAAACAAATGACTCATCATTTCAGGCTGAAAATGTTTTAATCATAAAAAGGTGACAAAAGTTCAGTTCCTCTGTAGCACAATGCGACATCCGAATCAATAACACTCAAACCAGATGTACCTGTTAGGACCTTATGTACTGAATGCAGACTTACAACAAAAGGAACTTCATAAAAAAAAGTTGTGTTTAATTTGATAACTGCAATCAAACCAATAACCAATTAAAGATGCTTATTTGTGCAAACGAGGTGTGCACAGAGGAAACCATCCATAGGATTGCGTTGTAATTATGAACAGCAGGATCACAACTGGTCATAAACCTATAGTGCTGCTTAAAATTGAGAGTGGCATGACTATAAAGTCAAAATTGAATTTGTGCTTCACATCCAGTTATATTACACGGATTTTCAGTTTGTACAAAAAATTGAAACATTAACAAAGAAGCCATTAATTAGATTTATTTATTTATTTATTTATTTTGCAGATGAGGCAGGATTGGTGCCTATAAGCTGAATGAAATCACGAAATTCCAATTTTTTTTCATAGCTTCCATAGGCAGCAAATAGAAAGTGTCACTGTAGTGAGAGGGATGTTTGGGTTTTCCTGCTGGACAAGTTACTTCTCCAAGCCCAGTTCAAGAAAGCAGACAAAAATGGCTGAATGGCTGAAAGGATGGCTCCATAAGCTTTTATCCTATTATTTAAATAGTATTCTAAGGTTATTTGTGTGTGTAAATAATGAAGGTTGCTTACTATAGCACTACCGGTGCAATCTGGGGCACTTTCAGCAGGAATATCATAATATTCTTGCTGCAATAACTGTGTAATGTGAATTTGTCGATTCTGTCACAAAACAAAGTTATTTCTGAGGCTGTACAAAGAGCCATCTACTAAAGATAAGATATTATTTGTTTGTGACCTTCCAAGACAAATCCACTTCATCTTTTTATCACTTCTGCTGCAAAACAAGAGAAAACTTAAAAATTGGTGTACTGTACCTGATAATTTAATACTTTGCAGACCAAATGAAATGAGAATGTTGGTCATATCTGGCCTGCAAGTTGCCAGTTGATGATCATTGACCTACAGTTGCCTTGACAGACAGGCTACCTACAGAGATCCACTTTGTTTAGGTTGTAAACCTGCTTATTTCTGCCTTAAAGTTGGTCCTTTAGAATTAAGGCTTAAGGGAAATCAGTTTTGGAGTGGTGGTCATTCATGATGCTGCATCAGACTTTGCTTTTTACTTTAACTCCACAGGCTGAGAAATTAAGTTAATTGAGGTCAAGGTTGCTTGGACTATATATACACTTGGGTCTCCACATCCTGTGAGGAAACATTAGCGTTCTTTTAGGTGAAGCACACAACACAGTGGGGAGAGGAATGCCTACTTGGAGAGCTGTTGCCAGATTCTTGCTCTGATAATGTATTGTAATGGATTCATTTTAATCCCTCCTCTCACCATGCAGTGTGTACCACGTGTCTCCAGTCATTAAAATGCCAAAGGTGTGTTGCCACTCCCTCAGCACAATATACTCAACACCCTTGACATACTTTGCAGCTGCACTTTGATTCATTTATTAAATTAGCAACATTCACCTATTTAGAATTCAAGTTTCACTGACAAACTACATTTGAAAACACACCAAGATCATTTATCACTTAGACCAGAGTGCAGGAGCTAATTCCACACAATTAAGTGATTACTAAAACTAGAAATGTCTGCGGAGGGAATTTCATCTTCGATCCTAATAAAATGATCAATAGGTATGGGTTGTAATAGTAATAAGAGGGAGTAAAGCTCTGGGTCCAGTGGCCTAATTAAGTAAGCATATCTGGCACATTGTTAATTAATAGTGGAAAGGAAATTAATGAAAAAGCTTGTGGTCCGCTGCTAACAGCCAGCAGGAGTAAACTGCAGCAACGTCAGCAGAGGGTCCTGCAGCACTTCAGGTGTCTGCCAAAGCCACCTCTATCATTTTTAATGGCATTCTCTGATCAGGGTTCAAATACCAGCCCACTTCCACGAGGTCATGGTAAAAATATACAGCTCGCTTTAAATACAAGCATCTGATCTCAAACCAGATTTTTTTTAACTGCCAGTCCCCTACTGTGCACTGATCTCTTACCCAGTCTCAGAAAAAACAGCCAGAGCTTTTCTCAAAGACTCAGACATTTACAAACCCTGATCTGTGACCAGAGAATTGTCTAGGCTACTGCCAGGATCTTTCTTCTTCTCCATCAAGAGAACCTGGAGCAGGTTGACTCAAAAGCAGGCAACAACAAGCTGCTGTCCATCAGCTTGAAGTCCCAGCCACTTCAATAGGCCTGTTCCTCTCTCACACATAGGCACTGGTCCTAAGAGGAAGTTATTTAGTTGGACAACTTGCTGAAATCAGACCCAAGAGGCTTTATTAAGCTTGCGAGATTTGGTTCCAACCACTCTTTTTGCCTAAAAAATGAGTCAGTTGCCTTTTTTCCTTGACCAGAATGCCTTAAGAACTGACAGAGCCTCTTTCCTCTGTGTTACTGAGGACCAAACAGAGTAGGAAAAAGATGAAACGCCTCCTCTGGGTTGGGGATGAGTCTTTGCCTCAAGAGAAGAAGTTCAAGTATCTGGGTGTTTTGTTCTTTGAGTGATGTTGGGAAGGAATGGGAGACAGGTCAGGGCCTCGTTCTCAGTAATGAGGGCATTGCTCCAGTCAGTCGTGGTGAAAAAGAATCAAGCCAAAAGGCTACTTCTTTCGATTTAATGGTCTGTCCACATTATAAGCCTCATCTATGGTCATGAGGTATAAATCATGACCAAAAAGAACAAGATCCCAAATACAAGAGGTTGAAATGTGCCTCCTTAACAGGGCGGCTGGGCTCAGCTTTAGAGATAAGGTGAGAGCTCTATCATCTAGGAGAAGCTCAGAGTAGAGCTGCTGCTCCTCTGCATTGAAATTAGTCATTTGGGTGTTTCAGCATCTGATTAGGATGCCTCCTGGGCACCTCCCTCTGGAGATTTTTGGGGCTTGTCACACTGGGGGCAGACCTGGAACTTGCTGGAAAGATCTTATATTTTCACTGGCCGGGGAACACCTTGGGATCCTCCAGGAGGAGCTGGAGAATGTTGATGGGGAGAGCGATGTCTGGGTTTCCCTCCTGGACCTGTTGCCTCAGTGAACAGACCTTGAATAAGTGGAATAAAATTCAGATGGATGGATAGTTGAGAAAGTGCTATGCTGCACAGGCTTTAGGGCACAGTCTCCATACGTTATCAGTCCTGATGGGGAAAAACCAGCAATGCCCAGGGTCTAAAAAACCTGTTCCCTAAAAAGAAAAAAATATGTGCGTTTCATTAATATTCAGATCAGGTGAACGATTCAAAAGAGGCTTTTAATGAAAGATTAGGCCACCTCAGCAAATGCACCTCTACGTGTGTAGGGTTTAATTAAAAAAGGATAAATTTCAGGTGACTTTTAAAACAGACACTGAAGTGAGAAAGCATGCTCTAATGAAAGATAAATGCTTTTGCCCTGTATATACATGTGCAGGGTTTCTTGAGGAATACTGAGTGTAATTATTGATTAAACTTGTTCCTTGCCTATCCAAGGAGACCGAGCACATTGCACATTCTGCCTAATGCCAAGTTTGGCCAATGCAAGATTTTAATAGCCCTGGAAAGAACCCCCTGCCCCCTCTTCTTGTGTCCACAGAACAAAGATGAATGGCTCTTTTATTACCCTCCTGGTCACACCTCGATGTTCAGCGTTTCCTTTTTTTTCCAGGGCTCAATCGTTTTCCATCTTCTCATTGATGATTTAATATCATATTGAACAGCCAAGTTTCACATCTTGCCGACTGTTCCTGTTTTAATCAGCCATAATTAAATGCTCTTTCTGAGAGATGAGGGGGTACACTGGGTGAAGTATAACAAGCACCTGAATCTTTGCTCTGCTAAAACAGGCTTGACTTAAGACATAGTAAAGGGACTCTCACCTGGACACACAAAAAAGTGAGTCACATTGATGGATTCAGGAAGTCTAATCAGGTCTTTTTTGGTGCAAAAGTTGGCAAAATAATTAGATAAAATTTTCAAAACAAAAAAGATGATTCAAACTCTAAATGCCCCTCATTTTAAGCACACATGCACCATCATTAAAAAGAAACTGAATCCTCAGAGATTGTTCCTGGTACTGATTGGCAAATGGCTACATTCCAGGTCAAACCCGAACTGTTCGAGGTTCAGTGCGGGCTGTAGTCGGTTAGCCATGCGGAAAATTGGAAAATTTAAGCTACAGTGAGTCATTAGCTAAGTCAAATATGAAACAAAAAGTGCTGTCTCCCCAGAGAGGTCCTTCTGAAGTCTAATCTCTTACTCAAAGTCAATGATTTCACTTCAGTGGAGTCTCAAAAATATGCTAACCTTAATCATTGTTAATGCTAGCAGATAAAACTGACCATCTTCAGCAAATTCACTTGTTCACAGTAAGAAAGAAAAGAAAACCTTTTTTCATATTTTCTTTTATCAGCATAAGCTCCCCAGTATTTTCCCCATCAGGTTTTTTCCCCCACTTTACACCCATGTGTCACCCTACTCCATCTTTCTTCTCCCTCTTTTTTCTTGAGCTGCAAACTCTGTAACTAATTAGATCTGACAGGGTCTGTAATGACTTTGCGCTCTATGGGGAGCAATGGGGGAGAGAAAAAAAATCACCTTTCACTTCTTCTGCCATCATTCAAGTGACCAACTCCACTGACATAAAACTCCACTCTGCATTCACAAGGTAAAGACACGATCTCAGGTTTGAAGCAATCATGGGGATGTCACATTTTTACAGAACCACAGTCTTCTATTAGTTGGAAAAGTCAAGTATTTGTGAAATGACTTGCCTTGGTTTGGGAAGAAATCAGGAAAGACTTTAGCAAGCTGAATCAAAGGCAACTAAACTTCAACTTGGATTCTTTAAAATGTGAAGTTTCTCATTTCCAAACTGAAAGGTTTAAAATATCCACTTTCTGAACTGTGTTGGACCATTAATTTTGTGATACAGTTCATAAGCTTAGGCAATTTATGAACTCAGAAGAATTCAGAAGGCACAAAAAAGCTTGCAGAGTTTAAAAATAAAAAACAAGTAACTTCTGACTCGAAAAACCTTTTTCACTATGCCTGTTGACTCCCGTCAAATTAAGCCATCAAAGGCAGAGTAGCTCAAATGTAATTTCAACATGGATTGGAGTTAAATACTCGTCTCAAGCCTTGTAAATCAAGTTCAGAGGCCAGAGATAAACTTGTCTGTCACTTTTAATTACGATGGGTTCTTTTCTCAATTCAAGCCTCTTTCTTTAAGATGTGTCCTCTGTTAGGTCACCCACACATTCTTTAAGTACATGTTCTAATAGTGAAATAAAAAAAAATAAATAAAAGAATTTACCTCTTTTTCTCTGATTCATATCTGCTAAGGAGACGCTGCAGACCACCACACTTGAACCCTTGGAAGTGGGATGCCGGAGCACCGACAGTGATAATGTCATAGAAAGCATCTGTTGAAAAAGATAAAAAACATTAAGTTATTTAAAATACTGATGCAGCTTCTTGGAAAGCAGTAGGACCCTGAGGTCCTTAGATTAACAAATCGCTGAAAATTAATTTACCCCTCTAAATGTGAGCTTGTAACTTAAAAATGAACTGAATTTCAATTAAAAAATGTGAACAAATCATCTTAAAGTCACAGAGGTGCAATATCAACAAACTAATTAAAGAGGACACAAGGGATGACTTTAAATTAAAGATGTAGCTGTCTGGCCCTGAGCTCAAATCAAAGATGACTTTATCAAATGTGTTTAAAACATAAGAAACACATAATATTTACACACAAAAAATAATAAAATAAAGACAAGACAGTTCAGAACTGGACTTGTAATAGATGTGTTCAATTTTTTTCCCCATTGACATGTTGGTCTTAGGGTTGCACGGGTCCCATGTTAGACCAGAAGGACAGCCAATGTCACAGAGCTTCACTCCAATTTTTCACATCGGCCTCAATTTTAAACAAACTCTTCTCAGACAGCTCAGCGGACACAGAGGTGCTTAGAGGAGGCCTGGTTTTGAATGAGTAATGGATACAACACAATTAAATCAGAAAACAAGGAGGCAGAAAAGACCATGTGTTCCGACTGGACAGTAATTTTTAAGGACTGCAAATTGGTCCCAACAGTTAAGAGAAGGAGTCAGGTCAGTAAACAGAAACCTAAGAAAGCAAAACCCCACAGCGCTGACAGAATACACCGCTGAATTGTTGTAGAAAATGTTAATTACTGACTCAACAGTTCCAATTCGACCACGGCAGACCAAGAGTTTCATGTTGGGGCTTTGCTGTTACCGCACAGCCTGTTTCTTCCACCAATTATCCCTGTGTTTGGTCGTAAGGCTGCCTGACTGCCACACATCTGGTCCCTGGACTCTCCAGGTACGCAGCTTCCCTTAATTGGTTCTCCCACATCAACAGCACACAGAAAAAACACACACACACTGATGGATTTTAAAACATCAGGCACAATGTCACATTTGAGCTTGATTTTCTGTTTTTCCTCTCATCGCTTCGAAAATCCTTTCCCGGTAAATCTGCAGGTGGTAAAGAACCGAGAAGACAGATACACACGGAAGGGAGAAAGTGGTTGTGGCAGTCAATATGAGTGGTTCTAATTCACACACAACGATTCTTATTAAACACAAAACATCCCACTGAACAATTCTTTCAGCTCGGTTTAACCAGGCTGAGCAGTTCTCAGGAGAGAAATGTTTTCCAGCTGTCGTTTCAGAGACAGTGGGAAGCCATTCACAGCAAAACAAATGAATTCTGTTCGGAGCTCGAAGTGGTGTTTTTCCTGATTTCCTTTTCTCTCTGGATGATCAATAGACAAAATGAAAATGAATAGTTTGGCAGCGTTGAGCAGATTGCACACAACATCTCAAGGAAATACATCTCTCTTCAAAATCAAACGGAACAATGGAGCAATCGGTAAATCCTGGAATCTGAAACTCGGCTGAATCAAGGACCAGAGGTTTGTACTACACAGCAAGATTGATGTCTTAGTGGGGTCACTTCAGGTTCAGTTTAGGGATTTTAGTGTCATGAAGCTGGTTTATACTGGGTCCATCACCATGGCAACAAACCTGGAAACCTAACCTGCTCCAAAAGATGGCTTTTTAAGATATAAATTCATATCAAACCTCCATCTCCTCGCAAATCAATTCCCCTAGAAAATGAAGAGATGAAAATGGCAATGGTGTGTGGACAATGAGTCTGTATTTTTCTCTGTTTCAGAGTCAAGTTGTTTCATTTGATTTTCACTGAGAAACAGCCTCATGAGAAATATCTATGCAGGAAAAAACTAACGCTGCCTAAACTGATAATTCAAAAGGCGGCATCTCACTGGAGACTAGGAGACTAGTTGGCACCTCTAAATTGCTGAGTTAAAAGACTAGTTGATATTTTTGATCGAGTTGCTTTTTGCAGTTATCAGAAATAATGTTTTACTTGCAGTAGAAATTGCTCCTAGCATTATTAGTTTGGAATATCAAGCAGAAGTTCTCTCGGTGGAGACAAGTTAACCACTAGCCTGATCAGTGCCAAGACCAAAGTGGACTGCTGCCAACTTAAAACAGCACTGGTCTAAAGAAAGGTTAATTGCAGTTCACGCTAAATCTGTTTTATACACCTTAACATCTCTGTCACTGTTGCATTAGACGGTGATGTACACTGAAGATGAAGTAGACTTGTTTACCAGTAAACGTTGTGAAACTCATACTGCAAAATATTAAGTATTAACTATTAAGTATAACCAGGCAGAGAAATTGTCTAACAGAAAAGGAAAGAAACCTGAAGAGATTTATAGAGATTTAACTTTTTTGACTACATTAAATTTCCATTAGATAGATGCTTTGCTTGAATATGTTCAACATGTTTTGTTTTGCAGCAGAGGTCAGATCACTCACTGCAGGGTTTACATCATCCTGGGTCTGCTGAACCTGCTCTGTAGTCACCACATGCCCCAGTTCTCAATGTTAATATGATCAACTGACGAACCTTTTAAATAACAGAATATGTTACAAAGTTGATATCAATATATACTAAATAATGTGGTAAATTAAAACAGAAAGGTAGCCTGCATTTCAAAGAGGCTAACTATTTAAATAAAAGTAGTCTGTTGTCTGTTTGCAAAGGTTTTAGTTTGTGCCAATCATTTTAAAGCTGTCACGTAAACTTCAGACTCTCCTTTTAAAGACTTTAAAGATGAAGACAGCTGCAGCTTTATCGGAACAGCTTTTAAAAACTAAATAGATTTCCAAAAAAATGAAGCAGTCTAATGTAAAAAACAAACAAAAATCACCCTTTGTGATCAATTTACTTCCCCCAGTATTTCATGTTTTCTTGCAATAAAACTTTCCAACATTGTCTGGATTTGTTAATTGACCTTGTGAAGCCAGTGGAGTCAGAGCAAAGGAGTGGAGCGTACACACACATCAAACATTAGTTGAGCACCGCTGTCTGAAAGTAAGTCGAGGAGTGAATTGGGCCCAAAGAGGGTAATTATCACGGTGTCTATCAATCGACAAACTCTTCCAAGGTTAGTTTAATACAGATTTTTACCTTTACTTTTCGCTTTAATAGTGAAGGAAGATCTGTATGATCTGACTTATTTTATGTTTCATCCCTGAGGTTCTCACTAAAAGAAAGACAGGTAATCCATGTGTTTGTCTGCCTTCATTTTTCCATCAATCATTCTGCGTTCAGTTGAAACCGAGCCCAGTACCAGACAGCGAGACAGCTGTTAGCTGCATTAATACACTGAGACAGTTCCAGGCCAGTAACAACCTGCTGGAAAGCAGCGTTATAGGAGACGGCCTACTCTTCCACTGTGGAAAAACGCACAGGGCTTAATTAGTGTTTTGTCTATTTTTCTCCAACCCTAAATAATTTTCACCTTTCAACCTGTGTGATGACCTAAAAACAGCGTGCGTGAGCTCTTAGAGTTTCTCTGACAGATGGAGAAGTCAAGCATAGAGAGACAAAAGAAAATGACAGCCACTGCAGTATTTTGGAGAAACACACACACGCAAACACATGAGTGGACACAACAGATCAAACAGCTTGTCTTTACCAAACTAAGCTGCCCTGGAGCAAGTGTTAAAGATAGTCTGATGTCAATACATGCAATCATGATAAAACAATACCTGCTTTTTTGGGGCACGTCACCGTCATCCGCTGTGTGTGCAAGTTTATAGGGATGAACTCCAGAGACTTCTGGGCTTTGCAACAGCTTGGCTTGAACGAACCTAAAAAAAAAAAAAGAAGAAACTTTTTTTTTACATTGTCACAAACCACAGCTTTATTGTTTTGAAAGATAGAACCATGTTTTAAAGCTCTCTGTGTTAGAAAGACATACTATGATATATCAGATTTCTAACACTATTTTGGAAAAAGAAACAAAACAACTCAGATGATGAATCAGATTTGAAATCAGTTGTTCTTATTAATTTATTAAAGAAATAACAACCTTTGTGTATGTCAGTGACTGCTGATATATTTAATGCTAAACTGAAGGAATACATTAACATATAAAAAACAAGACATTAAAAATTAAAGTCCTTCTCAGTTTGAAGTAAAAAAAAAGCTGTGCATATTCCAGTACTAACGTAAGAAAGCTTAGTGTTTGTTTTGATCAGGATATGTTCTTTGACTTCCACATAAAAATGTTACCAGGACCTCTTTCTTCCACCTGACATCAAGAAACATCTTGTCCCAAAAGTCATTTCATTCCACTGTTGCCTCTGTGCTGCTAAGGATAGATTCTGACAAAGTGAAAGGTAATCTGCTGTCTTCCTTAGATAGATGACTTTTTTACAAACTGAGATAATGAAGGTAATTGTATTAATTTGAACTGACTGTAATCGGATTTGAATCTGGATCTGTTTTGAGTTTGGATTTATGATTTAGACTAGTTATTTTTTTGTCGTAAAGTGCCTTGAGACAAAAGTGTTTAACAACACATCATTAAGATGCACTATCCTCTTCTTCAATTCAAAATAATGACTTTTTTCAATAAAATAATACTTTTTATTTGTGGCTCAAAGTTGAAATAAAAATTTTAATCTGATACTTCCTGCTGGCTGCTCAAATATGTAAATAGAGCTGATAATTCTACTTTTCAAAGATGAGGATAAGCTTTCAAGAACAAGCAGAAATAGTTTTAAAAGTGTTGTTTTGTTTGCCAGTAGACGCTTCACTTGAAATACAAGTTTTCATGACAGGTACCATCAACCTGAAGGATGAAAAAACATCCTAATGTTACAACACATCATAATAACAATGGTAGTAATAGTTAGGCATCAAAACTTTTAATTAAATTGGTTTTGAAAATGGAGCACTTTGAAGTACTTGTCTAATGCTTTTAATCTGATAGACAGCATTTGACAAGCAATCTTGCTGGGGAGGTCATTTATTCAAATTGTAATGAAACAACTACTGTAAATGAGTTACTTACATATGAAAACAGAAAACTGTGGATTTAGATATTCAGACCTCATTGAAAAAAAATCTTTGGATGTACAAGTTGATAAATCACAAGAGTGCCATTATTAAACAAAATAAAGCTAAAACAGCAGAAGCAAAAATGTGATATTGCTGGTATATTCAGCATAATAATCTGGACTTTCCAGAGCAATTTTCTTGCTGATCTGCAAGGCTTTCATTGCTGTTGTTGATAACATTGTAATGTTCTGGTCACCACAGTTACCAGAAGAATCCTTCTTGGCAGCACGGTAATGACTTTTCCTCGAGTTTGCATTGTTAGAAAAGATCAAACTTGTGTTGACAAAGGTCTTTAATCATCTGTCTGCTCACAAAGGATGGAACTCATCACTGGAACAACCTTTTTTTTGTTTAGTTCGCTTCTGCTGATGTGAGAAACACAGCGTCACATTTTCCAAAAACAAAGGAAAAAGGATTTCTGATCAGGTGTTTATCACCCGCCTCCATGAAAGGCAAACATTAATTAATCGCCAGTGTGTCTGTGCGGGTGTTTGCTCCTTTGCCTGTATGTTAGCAAAATTTGTCATGAACCTGTGGGTGTATTTTAACAAAACTCCCAGAATTCAGTGTACATCTACAACTAACATCTGCTAACTAAATACCTATTGGAATCAACCCATTTGAAGATGGCTGCCAGAGCCAAGTGAGCTTGGGAGACATAAAAATGGCTATAACTCAGCTAATTTTACTGAGCTTAAATTTGTGTGTGTGTGTGGCAGAAACACACACACACAAGATCTTTTATTAAATGTTGTCATACAAGGTGGTGGACCATACGCTTTCTTTCAACAAATGCTTGTTTCCCTTATATCTGTATTTATATTTTAAATACACCAAATTATACTTAATACAATTATTTGTTTATAGTTAGAAACAAAATAGGGATTTAAACGAATATTTAAACTTAAACATCAATTTTATGCCAACATTAGTGGTCTTCTTAACGCCATTAAAAAATCATTAGTAGCCTAATAGAGAGGGAGAGAGTTATAAATAAACTGCTTTCATGTCAGTGGCTTATTTAACATATTTAGTCTGTGGGTAATTGGTGGTATATTACCAGTGACATACAGTCTGTCTTTTGTATTTCATTCTTTGATTTATTTTAATAGCAGTAAATGACTGAAATGACACTTTCCAGCTCCCCTACCTGACATGTGCCATATTTCTTTATAAGAGCTAAACTAAGCCTTTTGTGATCTTTCCTCTCTTGTTCATTAATCACACATCAGCACTGACGTACCAGTATCCACCAATCGGAGCTGCAGCAGCACACAAGGTTTCTGCTGTCACAGAATCTACGTGAGAAAACCTGTTATCTGTCACAGAGTTTCAACATCATTTGGTGGATGGAAAACAATTCATTTCTTTACACGGAACCCACTGACCCACAAAAGTAGAGACTTGTTACCTGAAAAATAGATAATAATCTCTCAGCTGGAGCCGACAGTTGGTTTCTTCAGACCGTAGAAAACACTCATGTCTAATGTGATAAAATATCCATGCAAATGTTGACAAACATGATTTCTAACTGCTGTGTTTAAATTATGCTAATTAAATACAGTGAAACCCACAGCACAAGCTTGCCTGTACGCACAAATGTGCTGTTTAGAAAAAAAACAATGCATTTGGTATTAGCTGCTACTGAAACATTTACCAGTCTATATAACTAACAGTTTTACCCCTTGTCATTGTGTTTTTTATATATTTCGTTTTAATTGCATGTAGCCTAAATGATTTTCTGCACAGAAAACTCATAAGCTGCTGGTTTTACTTGCATTTTCAGCATTAAAAACAGTCACTCCCACAATCAATCAGAGAAATTGCATTTTCTGCATTTTCTTCAGTGTGAATGCTGAGTGCTGAAGGAGTTTACAAAATTTTCTTGAATAATTAATTGTTAATTGAATCATTAATGTAAAACAAAGCAGACCGAAAACTAAAATTAGAAAAAAACAAAACTAAAAACTTAACTTTTTGTAAATACAATTAAATAATTAAAAAAGTTACATTACAACATACAACATTTTGCTATATGAATGGTTAAGATAGCACAGACCTTCACTGACATCTTTTTGTCATTCTCCAGCACTAATTGTAGAAGTATTGGTACTACTGCAAACATTAAATTATTTTATTGTGTGAGGAAACAGAAAAAATAAGTAAATAATAAACTGACAATAAAAAGAAAAGTCAAACTGTTATTCTTGAATATATTTGGTTCAGATTTAAGTTAACAAAGTGTATGGAGAGTGAATTTAGATTTGAACTTATTTAAAAACTCAGCATCTCTTCTCTCTCCGTCTTCAGCATATCTTTGTAAAATGAAACAAGATGTGTAAGTGTCTGAAACAGGGTGGTGCATTTCTGGACCACAGACGACACGCTGCCAACAATTTGGTACATTAAACAGATATCACACTATGATTCAACCCTCAATCATAAGACAGAACCATTCAATGAGTTTTGATTCAGCACAAAGAGATTCAGTAAGATAAAATACAACAAAGCAAAGCAACAATCCAATGTTAGTTAATGACAGAACACCCTGTGGCAAATCAGAACAATGCACAAAAAACATTAGTGCACTTTAGTTTGTCAGTTTCAGTCCACACTGTATTCAGCCCACAAGGTCATTTGTAAGGTCAAAAATCAAAATGGTCAAAAATTGTAAATGCAGTTGAGGTAACCTGGTTATCAGTGGTTTTGCCAGAGTGACCCAACTGCTGGAAACCAGCACGCCTACCACTGTATTGAAACATGTCTACTGTTGCCTTAGGGATAACTTGAAATATAAAGATTATGTTTTTAGACTCTCAGCACTATGATTATGATTGTCCAAATAAATTCTCCCCAGCTGTCAACTCTTGAGTCCTTTGTTTAAATTATGAAGGAAATAATCCACAGCAAAACAAACTGCACTGCGCCGTAACGTCACAAGTAAGGCTAAATACTTTGAAAGAGTGTTTGTTGCTGCAGTTCTCCTCCTAAACAATAAGTGTCACTGCAGAGAACATAATACCAATACAAGGCCGAACACCAGAACAAAAAAAAAAGAGTTGCTAGTTAAAACAAACCTGCTTTCAGACTCCTTAATTATCAATTAATGAATCAGAGTTTATAAAACAGAAAAATAAAAAAACTAATGCATTTAGATTTATTCTCAAAACTGCATCTATTCAGGGCTGAATGTACGTCTTTGTAAATAGGTACAAATAGGTCAATTGTCACATTCGGAGTCTGTAATAATAAATAGTTTGGGTTGTAACGGATCTGGTGTGGATTTGGATGAGGAGATTGAATTTTGTCCAACTGGCATAATTTCTTCCTGGCGGTCTGACTGTGTTACAGGAACTTCATGTCACAGTTTCAAGTTTAAAGAAACAATGAGGAGCAACAAGTGGATCATCAAATAAAAATATCTGAGTTTTCAATTTGTGATGTCAATGTAAAACCCATAGTGGATTGTTAATACTCCGTATGCTTCAACACCTGAAGGCCATGAAGACATTGAAATATTTCTGTATTGTCCTACATCTTGTTATGGAAATGTATTCATTCAGATAAGATTTTAGTTTGTTTTGAGCCATCTTTAAAAGGTATCACTTTGCGTCACTGGCCATTGCCTGTCATAGGTGCAGCTCTGGGGTCCTGGCCAATTGAGCTCCTAACTGTTGTGGATTAGGCAAATAAGCTGCATCCGATCCTCATCTGTTTGCTCAGATGGGCTGGCCGTGGGACAGAGAAGCTGGATGCCAGTAACACTGACCAATCATTTGGATGAATCTCTCTTTTTTAAATCTTTTAATCTCTCAATTTTCTTGCTTGTAGGTACTTCTCTATACTCGTTTCATTCCTTCAAATGCCTCTTTTGTGCTCTGCTTTTCGAAACTTCTGTTTGAGTGCCAGAGGAAAAGCTTAAAAAGAAGACCACAAACTGCAACAGCCAGCCTTAAAAACACTGCAGCTTGTAAGTGCGCTCTATCAGATCAGTGTACGTCTGTTTAAGCTTGTTAAGGGTTTCATCATCCCGGTCTACTGGCGCTTAGAGCTCAGCGGGATTTCTTACCTGCTCTATGGTTCTAACATGTTGTAGACACCCAGCGGGATTGGACACATGCTGTGTGAGCAGTGGAATCAGTCTGAGAGGAGCGTGAATTGGACAAGTGAGTCATGTCTGATAGCACAATTTTTTTTCTTCTTTTAACCAATTTATGTCGTCTGAGAGTTTGGTCATTGCTTTAAACTTGCAAAATGGAAAATGTCTGCGTGCTTCTCAGCTGCAAACCTGCAGGCAACAGACTTTCCTCCTACAGATAACACTGAGACCATGTACAATATATCCTCTGTCTTCAAACATTTGTTACAATAACTAGACTTTACTTTCAACCACACTGATTTATGACCATTCCTTGGATTTCCATTGAGGTATCTCCAAAGTGAAATATTAAAGGTTCAACTCTTAACTTAAATGGATAGCTCAGTCCTTTAAAAAGGGGGTTTTGTGTGGGAGTAGGAACATTTAATGTGTGACTTGGTTTGGAGTTAAATTCTGACCAGATTGATGAGCTAACGTCTAGTCAAAATGGAGTTAAAACCAAAGCCCTGCCATTTTAAAACAGCTCCAATCTCAGAAATTTCATAATGATTTATGTAAACACTATTTTATAAACTGCAGTCAATTTTGAATTAATGGCCGTTCAGACCGAAAACAGCAGAACTGCATTCTGAAACCCATTTATGTGTAATGCATGCTCAGTGTGTAAAGCTTTGCGCAGAGCTACACAGTCAAAGTTCAACCAAAATTAACTTTGACAATGCTGTGCTGTGACGTATTCTTGCTCAGCCAACAAACACATTACTCTGTTGAACTGAAAGCAAAGACTATAATGACCAAAAGTAGCAGGTCACTGTGAAAATGGAGCTCCTTCACCATGCTGTTCTCTCGATCGCACAGTCTCTGCTGCTGCTGCCCATTTTGGTCTTCTCTCTAGGGACACTGCAAGCATTTTTCTTTTTGTTTTTCCAAAAGTATTGTCTGCGTGTAGTTTTGAAAACTTTGCTTATTTTGTGCCGAACTCCTTGACAATCTGCTGTGGAACCGCTGTGTTCAGCAGTAAGCTCAGTACATGCCAGTTTTGTTCTGAAATCCCCATTACATGGTTATTCCAACAGAAATATCATGATATTCCTGTAGGAAGCGCCAGAGCTGCACCAAAGGTCCTACAGCTAGCTGCTGCTGCCACAATTTATGCCTGCAAATAAATACAGCATTTCCTGTAAACATTCATGCAATGTGAAATTGTCAAAAATAAAGACATATAAATGAGTGTGAACAGGTATGAAATAAGAGGACAATCCACTTTGGTCTTGGCAGTGCTTTGATTAGCCAATAGCTCGTCCGTGTAGTTAGAATTAAATTATTTCTCCAAACTGAGGTGACTTAGAGAGCACAACACAAGATATTAATTGTTTAAAACCTTTTCCAAAACCCCACTTCAAAAGCTCTGAACTTTACTTGATAGCTACTGCTTTAAATAACTGACTGACTCTTTCTTTTTCTTCTTCTTCTTATTTCTAGAACGGACCTCAAGTAAAAAATGTACTAACAAGATTATGTTTGTGCTTTTGATGTTCGGTTGGTAAAACAATAAAGAAAACTTCAATTTATTAGTAGAGTGCATTCATTATAACATCTGATGTGTTTCTTGCAGCCAGTGTATCATTAAAATTGAACAAGATCGACTTTCCTTTTGATTCCTCGTTAGAAAAAAAAAAATCACACAAGTGATAAATAAGAATAATAAGTGGCTAGAACCAACCGAAGACATGTAGCGACATGCGATTCATTTTAGCATGTCGCAGTCCCCCTGACTGAGCTCTGACCTTCAGTTACATGTGCATAGGAGTTCAGCTATTTAATTTAAATGTGCAAATAATCCTATTTAAGGGCAGGAATCCTCAGAGCCCAGAGCAAGTCAGCAAAACCAATTATTTTAATTAAAAAGGTGGAAAATGCTAAGTCGATCTTGAGGGACCATACTACATCTTTCGTCTGTTCATGAGTTGTTTTTATTAAAAACACAGAATTTGGTTGAAATTTTAAAAAATACCTGTCTGTAGTCCTTAAAAACATATTCATTAAATGTAAAAAAAAAAGAATCAAGAAAAGAAAATGAGCTGAGTTCAAGGTGACCTAAAAGACGCATGATAAAGCAACACAGCCCACTTTTTTATCTTTTCAAACTTCCCCCATTTTTGCCACCATTTATTTATTCTGATAATTAGGTCGTCCCAACCTGTCTTCCCTGTCTTTGCCCACCCACTCAGTCTTCATCTACAATCTGTCGCTTTTTGTTTCTCAACTGAGCCTTTCTGATTTATATTAGTTATCAATAATTAATCTGCAGCGGTTGGTCCACCAAGCTTGTTTAGCATTGTCTGTCATCCTGCTCTGTGGACAGGATTAGAGAGCTAAAATGGGCAGGGTGAGTGGTGCATCCTGTATCTAGGCTGCATCAGGGAGCTGTCAGGAACCATAATGACCGACGCCACATTATACCCCCCTCCTCTTCCAACACCCACCTCCTCAGAGCTCAGGCAGGCAGCACAGAGGCTTAGCCATCTTCATATCTTACCGGCTAGGCAAAGCGAAACGCAGCAAAGACAAATATCTCATTAATGGGATAAAAAATGTATCAGTGTAAAATTAACCAACAGGCATAATATTCCTGAGTCTATAGTAGGACAAAATAAGCCTAATAGGGAAGGAAAAGCAGAAAATGCAGAGTGATTCGTCAGTATATAGTTTTTTCATTTATAAGAAGATTTTGATTTGAAATAATTTAATGAGTTTAGTAGAGCGGCGAAGCAATTGATGTGGACCTAATGGGCCAGATTTCAGAAGCTAACGAGTCTTTTAGAGCTCGAGTATATTTATGAGAACAACTCCTACAAAATTCAACATCAGCCCGATGCTTTCTTTTACCTATTTAAAAATAAATACAACCATTACGAATGCATTTCAAACTAATTATTGCCAACAGTATTCTTAGGCGTAATGACATGTTCAGCATTTCCTAGGTGAATATTAGGGCCAAATGACTATTACTTCTTTTCTTTATTTTGAAATGGATGGAATTAACTCGGTGACATTAATTTGTAATGTAAGACATTACAAAATAATGTGTAAAACAAAGGTTTGCATGTTTAATGTTTATGCAAAACTTCTGTCATTTGCATATAGCACAGATTTGTACCAAACACACAAAAAAGCACAGAGTGTATACAATACTTTGATTGTCCCTTAGACTGCAGCTTTGTACCTCATAATTAAAGCAACATATCCTACATAGTTGTTTTCAGCTTAGTTTATCCTGTTTTAGATTGAGTTTAGTCCTAATTGAACATGCTCAGGGATATTCTGAGCCTTTATTGCTTTACATCAAATTTCTATCTGTCAGTCGACAGGTTGGACCATGGCTGTCTTTATAAACAGTCTTTCACTCCTTTAGATAGGATAAATTCTTACAAACTAATTCTAATGTTTATTATGCATAAAGAAATAACAGATCAATTCAGCATTTCTGTTTCAAATCATTTATACAAGCTATAAAAATAAGAACAGAGCAACAGATTGGATGCTCTAAACCAGTAAATCTTTGTAATTTTTAAGTAAAAATCCTGCATCCTGAATGTCTAATTTATTAAAGCATTCTTTGAAGAAATTAATATTTCCTGCTGCCGTTCGTGCCAGAGTTTTAAACTGAAAACAATTTATGCTGATAAGGGATGGAGTTATAGTCTCTTTGGTCAAGCCTTATAAATGACGTTTTGCCTGATCTTATGCAACATTGCGAAATCTTGTCAGTGCTATGAGAATGTATTGTGAATGACTCTCAGCTACTACCACCCCACTCAATATTTGCAAAATTAATAGAGATATAGCCATTTATGTGTTGGCTATGGACAATTATCCTTTTTGATAAATCCTATAGTTACGGCTGGCTTGGGTTTCTTGAACTATCCCTTTATTATGCTGCTATAGGCTTAGACTGCTGGAGGACAAATTGACCACATTTCCTCACAGTGCCCTGTTGTGACTTGATGCTATCTAAATAAACTAAATAGATTTAGCTGTGGTCCTCATCTTAAAGTGGGTTTAAACTAAACCAACCTAATCTGTTGTAGATCTACACTCAATAAATACTTTAGGGTAAAATATATTGCAACGCATAATGCTCAAAGTATGTGTTCAGGATAATGCTCAGCCACTACCACAGCAAATTTGAGCTCAGTATCTACAAAATGGACTGAGCCATTTTTGTGTTTGCTGAGGTCACATAGCTGTGGTGGTCATCTTTCATTAGGTTTAAACAAAAGCCTAATCAGTTGTAGATGTACATTCAATGATTAGTTTTTTAGAATTCAATTAAAACTGGTTCATCAGATATTTTGCTAACACAAACAAGCAATTACACACTGACACACACACTCAGGCAAAAACATTATCGTCTTTGGTATTGGGTATATGGATTTTGTACTGGGTATTGATTAAGAAGGTTTTCAGTATCATTTGGTACCTTAACTTCATCATCATCATAGTTGAAAAAATATACAAGTTATGAAAAGAAGGACAGAGGAAATATATTATATGTTCTAAACAAGTTCTGTGATTTTGAAGTAAAAATCTTGAATCTATGTTTGCCAGAATTAGTGTGTGACTACAGCACTGAGGGCATAAATAATAATAATAATAAAGAATGGATTATCTTCATACCTGTAACCTTGTTCAGTTCAGCCAAAGTCTCCTGATAGGAGCTGATGATTCCTCCATATTGTGTCATCACCTCCTTTCTTAAGTTGTCCCAGTGAGGAGAGAGCTCCCCCAACTCCTTGAGGTCCTGCAGCCTACAAACAAACACAAATCTGTAAGGAGGCTTTACTTGACGTAAACATGACATTACAGCAAATTCCACAACCATTTACGTACTGACATAACACAGCCCATTTGAGGAGAGAAAGGAACCGAGCAATGGAAAACCGAAACAGCTAATGTTGCATCACATTCACGCTTTTCACATTCCTTTCTAATCGTCAGAATGTTCCAGTTTAGGTAGACAAAAAACGATCAACAGTCCTGAAACAACACAGACCTGAGCCTGCTCATAATTAATCTGACACACAGGCGCACGTCGTGCCTCAAAGCCTGCTGTGCTGAAGCAGATAAACATATTCCTGAACCTCGAGATGTGGTGCCCACTTATCCACTCTGGCCTATCAAATTGCTTTTCAGCTCCCTTTTATTCTTACACCGTTACACACTGTAGAAAACAAAGAAGTCCGCTCTTTACTGCAGCTCGTCTGTTTGTCATGTGCCTGCAACCAGGGGCCAAAATTACCTCTGCCGCCTCCGCTGAAGGGAATAATTGAAGCTGTGCAGGAGTGTATGCATTTATGCCTGGGTTTGTGGGTGTTGGGGCTGATTTCCAACGAGGAAGAACAGCCTCTCTCATTGTCTCGTCATTTGCATATGAAAGGCAAAAATTAAATGGACAGATATCATTCAGTCCCTTCAGACCACACTGAAAAGTAAATTGCAGTGATATTATAGAAATTATAGGCTTAAAAGCAAGTTCTATACAATTTAGGAAAGCAGTTAGACAGTCACATGGATTGTTTTTATAAAAACAGGATCAGTAGTGATTAAATCTTCTATATACTGTGTACAACGTGAACACAGTATATAGACATGAACGAACGCTTCTTGATTCAACTCACTGTTAAGATCAGGTGTATACTTAAGTTGAATACATAATGAAATGGATATATCGTTGTTGCTCTGGTTCAGCACCTACATCACAGCACTCCAGACAGCCTCAGTGAAATACCTCCATTTGAATTATTTATTTTTGATAACTTTGAAGTATTTCAATAGAATATGATGGAAATGAAGCCTACGATCAAATCATTGACCAAACCAACAACATTGTAAAGGATAGAATTCATAAAATGCACATTAATCTATCAATTAATTAGCTTACTTGATTATCATTGGGTCTTTTAGGCCTAATGTAGATGACATTGTTTTTCAGCAAAAATCAGTTTATAGCAGATATATCTGAAGAGGCCAACTGATAAGAAAGCAGGGTTGAGGTCATTCAGTATGTGACTTCATTAAATAGTAAATTAAACCAGCATTGCTTAAAGAAATACAAATCATCAGCTGACATG
This sequence comes from Kryptolebias marmoratus, assembly GCF_001649575.2. NCBI lineage: Eukaryota > Metazoa > Chordata > Actinopteri > Cyprinodontiformes > Rivulidae > Kryptolebias > Kryptolebias marmoratus. The sequence continues at coordinate 13,508,978 of NC_051432.1, forward strand.
CGAGTTTTTTTTATACAATCGTCTTACATGATCTGTTAGAGCTCTGAGGATGTGGTGGGGATGCCTCTCAGCTACTACCACACCAAATTTTAGCTCAATCTTTGTAAAAGTAACTCAGTTATCACCATTTCTGTATTTGCTAAAGTGGATTGGTTTAAGTGGGCATTTTAAATAAGGCTGCACACACAAACACAGGTAGTTACATTGTCGTCCACCTTCCAATCGATAATCAAACTAAACTATACGCACTGGTGGAAACTAGACGCTTGTTTGCAAATGACATAGGGGGATACATTTTTCTAGTGTAGTTACAGACAACTGAATCGTGTATAAAACCAATTTCTCATTTCCTGTCTTTCTGAAATTCCAAACAAACATAGAGCTTGAAAGAAGCTTTAAACAGAGAAGAGCCACATGCTGGGCGGCTGTGCCAACATGCTCTGCAGGTGGTTAAAAGTAAATTGTGCTTATGGAACTGGAAGACAGACAGCTTCATAACAAAGTCAATGGATGCAGGATCCATACAATTATATAAGGCTGAATGGCAGGGTGACACACATGTGATTGTAAGTCATTTGTAATAATATTTGGGCATTTGTAAAAAAAATATTGATTATGAAAGGATTTAAACAAAAATCATTTGTGAAATATCTGCGTTCCTTTAAGTAAAGGGCTACAGATAACATTCCCATCGTACTAAATTAGAACATTTCACAACTCAATTTCTTTTTAGGAAGTGAGAAAAACCATCTAGAAAAAATTACAAAAATCAAATCTACAATCTTGTCCTCATTCTCTTAAGACTGAAGCTTGATGGGCCATGATATGATGTTTTTAAGATTATCTGTTTCGCAGAAAGTGAAGCCTCCACACAAATACACTGCTGTTCTCAGTGGTCTCAATCAAATATATTGTTCTCATTGCATCCACTTATAGCTTGAAGTAGCTCCTAATACCAAAGGACCACTTTAAACAATCAAGGGGCTGATATGCTCACATTGTCTGATTGAAATAGCATGTTCCACGATCCTAGAGAGCTACAGCAGTCCTAAACAAACGCCACCATTCACAGTAATCTATATCCTCGGACTAAACGTCTCAGAGTCTGCTGCTCGGCTGTCCCCTGAGATGGTGAATGGTTTTAGTCAGGAGTTGATTATCCTGGGGTTAAAAACAAGACAAAATGGATCAAATACAATGAAACACGTATCGTCTCACTTAATTAGGGAGATAAAGCAAAGGAATGAAGAACAGGGATGTAATATTTCCTTAATCAGTGAAGCATTGTTTGAAAGGAGAACAGGTATGATGGGAGTGTAGACAAACTGATTAACTAAAGCCATGGAAGAGAAAAAAAACTTTCTCTATAAAAAGCCATCACGACAGCAACAATAAAATTAATATTTATAACAAAAGTGGTTTTAAAAATATACAAATTACATTATGTAGTAAAAACCAGATTCTTATTGCTCACCACTGAAGACAATAATGTTTTTGTCTATGTGTGCCTCTATGTTTGTTTGTCTGCACTGTTAGCAAAATATCTCATGAACCAGTGGACAGGTTTTAATGAAACTCTCAGTAAGTAATCATTGGATGCACATCTACAACTGATTAACGTTTTGGGTCAATACAATACTATTTTCAAAGTTTGACCATAATGGCTACAACTTTATTATTTCTCATTATAAGATTTTATTCTAAAAATCTGGCATAAAACACAGTGAGTGATGTGCATTTATTCAAGGGATGCAAGACCTGTATGAATTGTTTTCAGTGGTTTGGTCAATTAGATACAGTATGCTTATTGTACTCATAATGCATAGCTTGTTGTAGCAGTGGTTGGAGCTGTCGCGTCACAGCATGTAAGAAGCAGGTTGAATACACTGCTGTAGTCTTAATTTGTGGAGTTTGCATGTTCTCCCTGTGCATGCAGATAATTGTCAACATAAAAAGAAGAGGGACATACATTTTACCCATTAATGACAAACCTGGCAGCTGGTAATGAACAGGGTTTAATCTACCGAACACCCACATATTTTATTACAGTATCTGTTATTGTCACACACACACACACATATGGACCAAAAAAAAAATGGAGGGATGGAGTCAAAGCATCATCACAGAAGAGACAAAAAGAAATCAGCCTGCTCCTTGCTTACTCACTCAGATTAGAGAGGGAGTTTAGACATCAAAGCTAACAAACAGAAGGACGAAACTCAAGATTATCTCAGATAGGTAAAGGAACTTTGCCACCCACCTTCTTGATGCTACGCTCAGAGCTTTGCAGCGCTAACTGAATCATTAAAAACCCTGAGCTAGCACTAGGGTAAACTCAGCTGACAGAATGGAGGCTAAATGAAAAGGCGCTGTGGAAAAACACAACACTGAAAGAGGATTATAGGAGAAGTGCTTAAACTACAAAGCTTGGGACATTATATACATGCCTGTTAATGAACAAAGATTCAGAGCTCGATGTGTGTTTATGCACTCTATGTCATAAATGGTCACTAAATTTAGATGTGACTGAAATGATCAATATGCAGAGCAGATCCCTGTGAGTTTTCACAGAAATTGGAGCTAAAGGTTCAGATAAAGCACAGGTTTATAGTTTGAGACTGAATTCCATTTGTTTGACAGATGAGCCGATGACATATCTTGTCTGGTGAATCGCTCAATAATGGCTCAGTGACCGTCACTATGGAGGGATTGACTGCAGCTGTGATGTTTCAGTATGTCAACGTGTCCTTGGGAGTGGGAATCTTCTAGTGATTACAAATCAAAATCTCCCCTAACTCCCAAACTGGACCTAATCTCTGCATCTTTTTATTGCGTGCTTTTTGTATTAGAGCATAAAGAATTCATGCGAGGCTGTATGTGTTTGGATGTATATGTGCTTATTTGTGTGTTGTGTAGTGAAAGGGTTGCCAGGGACAACAGGCAGAGTAATCTGTCTCGACAAACACTGCTGAGGCCTGAGGGAAGGGGATCTTTGATGCACTTGGTAATGCACACTTGGAAACTCAGGAAACATCATCCCTTTGTTGGTGTACCATTGTTCCCACACGGTTTGAGCCGGACTAAACTTCGCCGCAGTTATGCTCTCAAATCCCTTATTTGTGTTTGACCTCTGCATTTAACCCATCTGGTATTGGTGAACACACAGCATGAAGGGAGCAGTTCGAGCTCACACACACACACTGTTTCAGTGAGCGTATATCCATGACAGAGGATAATCAGATGGGTCGTTCAGAGGAACTTCAAGTATGATGGTAATACAGCGGCACAGCAGTGGTCCTCCCTGGTCCTTGTCTATATTTGTTCCTTTACTTTATTGCCAGTCAAAGCAAAAGCAGATCTTTTTTTTTGCCCATGTCTGTTTGTGCCCATGTGTGTGTGTTATCAAAAAATCTTATGAACCACTGGACAAATTTTAATGCAACTTGCAGAAAGTAATAATTAGATGTACATCTTCAACCAATCAACATTTAGAGTTGACCTAATTCAAGATATCTGCCACAGCCAACTGACCTTAAAAAACACAAAAATGACTAGAACTCAGCCAGTTTACAGAGACTGAATTAATATTTGGTGTGGTAGTAGCTGAGACTGATCCCCAACACATACTCAGAGTTACAGACATTTGTTGTTTGCTAGGATCATTTAGCTGTGGCAGCTGTCTTGAACTGGGTTGACTCCAACAGAAAGAGAGAAAGAAGACAAAATGCATACTTTAAACAACCAATCATCAATGCAGAACACACTGGAGCACAGATTTGCTATCAGTTGGATTATAAATCTTATTTATTCTGTTGGATTTGTATGTTTAAATACATCTAAGTACAAAAAAGAGTGGCTTCAGTTTAAATACTGTTTTGCTTAAGAACAATAGCCAAACTGAAATGAAGCAATTGATTCAGTGTAAAACGTGGCAGTGACATTTACAGGATCAACAACAGCTTACCTGCTCTTGTCCTCCTGAATGTAGAGTGAGAGCAGCTGCTTGGGGATGCTGAACGACAATGTGCACTCCTCCATTTGTTCTCGCACAAGCATCCACTTGCTGTCCGCCGTTTGAAATCGGTACACCTTGCATACCGGGTTCCTGTACACTGTGAGCAGAGAGGGACAGATGTGTTGATGCATCTAACGCAGCAGAAAATAGATCAGGTTCTCGGCAAAAAGAAGAAAAAAGAAAAAATTCTTCTGATAATTCCTCTGGAGATTCGATAAAAGGTAAACAGAATATCTAAACCAGGACTGACAGCTGCCCACCTCAAGGACGCCGCAGAACTGGAGGATTTTAATAGTCAGAAAGTCTTTAAAAGTCACAGAAGGTATGAAGCACAAATTAAACTCTCCAATCAATAACTGTGTCTGCTGTAGATAAGGTATTTCTCATCTTTCGAGCCCTTTTTTCTCTCTCATTCAATGTCAGCCCACGAGACTTGAAATCACATCAAAGCAACTTAATTCTGCCTCAGTATTTTCTTCATTTCCATTTTAAATGTTTATTTGTTGTAAAACTGTAAAATACGTAGAGTTATTTTGAAGTTTTGGCTGCTAACCCCAGTGCCCATCTCTCCCATCAGAACCGATTCATATTCAGCAGCATTTTCTTCATTTTTACAAAAAGAATCTAATAGCAGCAATCGAGGGGCTGGAAATGAAAAACAGCTCTAATGCTCTTATCTGCATGCTTGCAGCAGAGGGCAAGAAAGCTGTGAGCCTTGAACAGTGTTTACTACTTCTTCTTTTCCTTTGCAGAGCTGCAGTCACAGAAAAAAAATAAAAAAAATAGAAGCCGCTCAATAAGATGGAGCCGAATCACCCGAGGTGAAACGTTGACAATTTTGTTCACGGTGGTCGAACATGCGTGGCAGGAAAATGTTTTTGCCTTTAATTTAAAAAATAAGACCTATACTTCCTCTCCAACCGACAACACAGAAATCTGTGCCCACAACGAACTCGTCTTTCAGCTATTTGACATGGTTCTGCTCCAAACTGTCATCTTTCTCAAAGTTGTGTGTCAGAGCGATGGTACCATTAATCCTGGTGCTGCTGTATAATTTGTGCTTGAATGTTAAAGTGGCTGGAGCTCAGAGGGTAGAGTGGTTGTTCTTCAAAGGTTGGGAAAAGAAATGTCACAGGTTTGTTCTGCAACTTTTGCCAGCTCACATTTAAAAATATTTGACATACAGAACCCTACAATAAACCCCTTTGTGTTCCTAACTCGTAGATCACTTTTATTAAAAGGATCTGCTAAATTAAAACATATCCAGTGTAGGAAAACCCTTCAGCGCAGATAGAATCAAAAAGGTGCTTCACAGTAGGAGTCTGAGACCTATATGGCAAGAGTTTTAATCTAAAGGAATGGTTCGAATCTTTTGAAGTGAGATTCAGTTGAAAGGTTATGAACAATTAATGGTTGCATTTCTCTGTGCTGTGCCTGTCGTACACCAGTTGGTGACTCAAACTTGACTCATTATTGCAAAAAACCCCACAAATATTCAGTTGCAGTCTAAATGAATTTGGAGTATTTGGGGAAAAGTGACCAATGAGTCATGTGATTGCATCCTGTTTTTTGTGTATGTCTTGCAAAACTGTGTGCCGTTTACATCATTTTATGGCCCACCACAAAGTTTATTTCTGACACGACTGATGAGCATGTACGAGATGGCCTGGTGTCTTAAAGCAACTCCAATCTCAAAAACTTCATGAAATTGCTATTTTATAAACCTTCACACCTGCATCAGTTTCATATTACTTGTATATTTCAGCAGAAATATTGATATTCCTGTCAGAGGTGCCCCAGGCTGCACCTGGAAGGTCTGCTTCTGCTTCTGCACCAATAACCACAAGGCTCTGCCTAAATAACAATGTAATGTGAAAGTGATGGCAATATAAAGGTTTATATCACATGTTCACAGCAACTTGTAGGACATTTTTGAGAGTGAAGTTGTTTTAAGATGGCAGCATTCCATCTGATAGCTCGTGAATCTGTTTTGCCAAATTTAGGTCATTCTACTACAGGTGAGATAATAACTGTTCATAACTTTTACACAGAACCATACTTTAAAAAATCTGATCGATCCCTTTATTTATAGTATTTCCAAAGCCTAGAAAAGCCCCTAAACCACCACTGAAAAGATGCCTATGCTTATGTTTCATTCATATTGCAACTCGTTTTTTAAACTAACGAATTTGGCTTGTTTCAGAGTAACATAATTTTTGTTGTGCATGTTAGTATCTATAAAAAAACAGGTCCAATTTATTTCTGAATTTGCCACGTCTTTCTTTCTGTGAACTAAAAACCTCATACACAAGATAGGTCCTCTAACAATAATTGTAAACCGAACAGACCTTAAAAAGGCTTATTATTTTTGTGTGCTGCAGAGGATGATGTCGAAATTAATGAGGATTATGGTTAAGACTAGCCCTAGAATGACCCCTAAAAAGGCACATAATTGTATTTAAATGAGATTTATTGTGGGCATGCGGATTAGACAAAGTGAATAGGATGATGAGAAAATAAGGGTGACCACGGAAATTGGAGAGAAAGAGGAGAACTTTAATCATAGGAGCGACAGCTGCTGACTTCCACTGCCGTCTTAGAAGCGGATTAACCCCTGAACTCCTCCTTCCCTGCAGCCACACTAATCTGACCACCAATCAGACGCCTCAGATTCCCTTCCAGACACCTCTTAAGAAAATGACTTCCTGAGCCGTGCCGAGCGTGGGCTCGTTTCCTCACTGTTCTCTGCATGCTCATTTTGAAAGATAATAAAAGTGGAAGACTAAATTGCATTACTCAGTCTGGTGGTATCTGCAGGGAAGGGATTGTTTTTGACAGGCTGCAGATGTGCACCTGCAAACATCGCTGGTGTTCACTAGTTAATCACAGCAGAGACTGTAAGTGACAATGACACCATAACAACAGGCGTGGGGCTGCCGGGGAGCTGAGGGAGGTGGTTGGAATTTGCATTAAAAAAAAGAAAAGAAAAAGGAGAACGAACAGATTCATGGAAAAAACGAAAGTATTTTCCCCATTTTCTCTTCTGAGCAAAAACTCTGAAGTTTTACCACAGTACGAGTAGTGACCTTTAAAAACCTTTTCCTTTTTTCCCTTAAATGATTTTAATTTTCTCTCCACAGCTCTCTTCTTTATCATCGAGGGATCTAACTTTCTGTGTAGCCACAAAATTACTCTCCCATAGCTTGTGGGTTATCTTTTGCTCTAATTGTCAAATACTTCTACTTTTCCTGTTTGTAAAAAAGGCGCTGTCACAGTTTTTTACATGTAAGCAGAAAATATGGAAAATTTTGAAAAGAGTAATTCAGATTTTTGAAGTTATGAGTAATGAATTAATATGTTTATTTGTTGTAGATAGCTCTTTGAAGAGCGTGTTCATGAGGAAACAGTTTGTCCAGCTATCTACAACAGGTAAGATATTAATTTTTTAAAACCATTTTACAGAACCCTGCTTCAAAAGATCTGAGGTCTCCTATTAGTCATATAGGAGACTTCAGAGATGATTTCAAATCTTCTTTATGGAAAGGTTGCTTAGAGGGAGTTTGATGAACGTTAGATTGAAGACATCATGAAAGCTAACATAAGAATATATTAGGATTGGATTAAACGTGCTACAATCACGTTGAGTCGAATTCCATTATTTCAAGCTGTCATTTCAAGCCATTACATGCTAAAGTTATATAGTAGAGGGTGTGAGTCATACCTGGACCAGTTAGTGGGTGATCTTCTCTGCCTGAGCAGGAATGATGCGCAGACTCACAAACCAAGGGACACTGGTGGCAAAACAAGAAACAGACATCAATATGTTGATTCGACTAACGGGAGCAGAAAGGTTTGATTGCGTTCCAGCGATGGCTGCAACCTTGTGTTAACACTTTACAGTAATAATGATTCAGTGTTTTCCTCTGAGATAATATAATAAGCGATAAAGCTGTATTTTCAGAGCAAAACACAAGCAGTTTGATTCAATTTGGCAATGTAAACAAACTAAAGGAAGATATAGAACTAAAAAAAAACTTTTCACTTTCGTAGACAGTAGAGAAAATGGCTGAAAAGCATTTTACTTGCTTTTCCATTGCAACATTATAATTTAATGTAATTTCTTTACACTCAGCCTCAGATAAGATGACACAGAGCTGCTCATTTTCCATCTCACATCTTCAACTGGCAAACAGGACAGCAATGTAGCATATAAATAATAATCTTACCTTTCTAATAAATGCCGGGGAACCGCACAGTTTTAATTTACCATTTACATTTGCGTTGCCAGGCAACAGGCCCATTATTATTTTACATGCGATTATTTTTCTTTTTTTTTCAGTAAAACTGCCAGAGAGGGAAAGTCTCTAAAAGGCAGCACCGCTCTTTGTACACCATGCTGTAACATTCTGATTTATTTAGGCAGATTTTTCCTAAATGACAATTTCTAAAAAAAAACCTTTCAATGTTTGTGCCGTTCTTGAGTTCATGAACGGCAGCTGAAAACCTTCAAAGTCCCACCTCCTCTCAGTCACCGTGAAGCCCGGGAAGTTGTCTGTCCTCACAAGACAGATGCTGGTTAGCCACAAACATTACTGCTGCACAATTACACCCACTCTACAAGCAGAGCAGTCGTCTCATGTGCTGCACATGTAACTACACGAGCTGGTCAAACACTGATTTCCATCGGGATTATTCAGATTTGTATCCACAAACAAATACGCGTGAATCCCATGTTGGCATTCTCACAACCCTGGGATGATATATATGCAGCAAAATATGCAGAGAAACTTTTAAAATGGAGGCAGGGAAGAAAGAGGCTCAGTGTCACAAACTGGATTTCGCTTTTTGACATAAAAGAAATAAAACATAATTTTTTCTACATTTCTAACGTTTGCAGAGCATGGTTTGAGTTTAGAAGCACAAACAAGAAAGATAAAAGCAGATGTCAAAACCTTTATTGACAGAACAGTACCATTAAAGTAAAAGATAGAGCAAAAGTTATTTGATTTTGAAGCATGTCAAAACATTTAGGTCATGTTTGACTACAACACTACTGTGCACAAGTTTAAAACCACCCTTATTTTTCATATTTTGCTTCCAAGCAGACAGACTTTCATGTAATATTTTAAAGTGGTCTTGATCAATAGTTCTTTAGGCGTTCTGAATGTCTCTCTTTTATTTTTCTTTAGAGTTTTGCTGCTTATTTGACTCAGTTTCTGTCCAGACACAACCAAGACACAATCATTTATCCATGACTATGTGCAGTGTCAGTTCAAGGGGGTCTGAACTATTCTGAATTACAAAATATGTTTGCCCTTGAATGTTACTGACTTATGTACTTATAAACCTTTGAAAAGTTTGAAAGCTTTCCAAAATGATATAAACCTAAATCTATATCTGATTAATTTGTTTTAAAACATTGTTAACCAGCCTCTTCCAGCCACAGTGGATTTCAAAAATAAAAAAAGGGGAAAAAGTCTGGGAGGAAGGCCAACCTTTCTTTTTAATTAAACCTTTTAATTATTTGGAAAGTGAGAATACTAATTGTTGCAACTTTGCAAGAAGAATCTCATCGGTGTTCACATTGGCTAAAAACAGGAATTCAGCTGCTCAGCAGTCTTATCTGATTCGCCTCCTTGATGAGCCACAGATTTTCAATAGAAGACAGATCTGGAGTATGGACAGGCCGGTCAGGCACACACACACCTCCACACACACACACAACAAAGCTACTCTGTAAATCACGCAGGATTAGGTCCAGATTTGTCCTGATGAAAAAACAAATCCAAACACAAACTTCTCAAGAGAAGATGTCACCTTTAGAGTAGTACATAATGTCCTTATTCAAATACAGCCATCAACCCTTCACACAGTCTGTAACTTGTGTACAGGGACAGGCGTCGGCTTTTGCATCTTTTACTGGGAACCCAAAGTCCTCCTGGACACCTGACCACAGAACATGTCTTCAGTGTGTATCTGTGCATCTACGTGATGTTTCTACACAGAGCTGATGTATGGTTTCTTTTTTAAATAATACATTTTCACAGTTCATTTCTTCATTTGGTGCAGTGGTGTCCAACGTTGGTTCCAGAGGGCCACCATCCTGCATGTTTTAGTTGTTTCCATGCTCTTCAGCAGGTCTTCAAGTTCTGCAGGAGCCTTTTTATCACTCATTTATTTAAATCAGGTGTGTCAGAGCAGAGAAACAACTAAAGCGTGCAGGGTGGTGGCCCTCCAGGACCAGGATTGGACACCGCTGATTTAGTGGATTGGATTGAACTTGTCCAAGGTACTCCAAGGCCTGTAAAGCTTTATCAATCACAGTGACATGACAGTTTCTCATGTAATGCTCTCTGAGGGCTCAGTGGTCGAGCATGCAACTGTGGCTTTCCACCTCGGGTTTCGCATAGTTACAGCTTAACAAACTTCCTGAATCATTTTACAATATTCTATGCAAAATACCCTAAAACTCTGATGTTTTTTTAATTCAAATTTGCACAAAGATTTTTTTTCAATTAATTTTTATATATTATTAACTAATCTTGATGGATTTCTGTCAGCTTTTGTGCCATAAAAGTGGTGATTCACAGCCCATTTTAACTTCGAATGACCTGGAGTGAATTTAATAAGCGGGGTAAATCAGTGTCTGGTCGCAAATCATAAATAACGCTGATGAAAATGTCCATTTCTGTAGGTGGGGTCATAAAATCACATCTTAATTTAAACCTGATTACCTGTGGAGTAAAAAAAAAAAAAGTATTTAAGATGCGCTTTTTTGCTTGGATCAGAAAATAAAAGAAAACCCTTTGAGCTCACCTAAATAATCATGAACCTACTGCCAAAAGATTTCACTTCTTAAAAAGAAACCTGTGTGAATAAATTTCAGCTGGCGGGTTCAGCACATTAGGATTTCTCCATTAAAAACAAAGTAAGCAAACATGAATAATTAAAAAAAAGAACAAAAATGCAAAAAGGCTTAATAGATTTTGGTACAGATTCTTTTTTTTCTTGTAGTTTAAACCACAACATCAGTTTTACCCGTTACAAACATGGCTGATGTTGTGAAATCTAATATTTCAAATACACAAAACTTGCCTTTTTGTTTAGTTTTTTTGCGCGCCCCCTCTCCTTGCTGATGTTGTGCAACACGAGTGTGTCTTCTGCACAGCGGCGGTCACAGCCACACCAGGCTGAACTATTAAAAGACGTTTTCTTTCAGAAGTAAATAATGGCTTTCTCAAAAGTAAACTGCGTGCTGAAAAGCTTTGGGAATAAGTTGCTATGATTCGTTTGAATGCGCTTTCTCCGTAGACTTTGCTTTCTCAAAGGAATCCTCCCATAAATATGGCACTGTGCAAACATCTAGAGACATTTCTCTTTTCTTTATATTTAGCCTCCAAGGAGCCAGACCTTCTGATAATCTTTTAAAGTGCTCTTGAACAATAACTACCCAGGCTTTCTGAAAGTCAGTTTTTATTTTGACTTTTGCTGCTTCGGTACTCGTGTAAAATTAAAGTTAATTTCTAAACTACAGATATGTATGTTTTGTATACTTACTGTTTTAATAAGTATGTCTTGCCCTTTAGAAAACTTTCCAACTTTTCTAGAAACTGGATTTGTCAATAGGTACTAGATTGTTTTATAAGTAAATGTAACAGACCTCTAAAGATGACCACATGGTCACTTTCTTATTAATTTGATCTGTTTATCAGACGAATGGTTTTTGTTAACGAGAAATGAGACGTGGTTTTAGAGCCAAAGAGTCTATGCTTTAGGTTCTCCACAGCAAGAACAGGAGACAAAATAATAGCTTTTGCTTCGCCAGTTGCATGTGCACAGCCTGAATGTGTGAGAAACACCACTAACAGCACACTGGTGTGGTGGCTGGTAATTTGCAGAAGAACCAGGAAAGTGGAGCCACACGAATATCCCTCGCAGCAGAATTCAATTTCTGAAGCAGCAGCACACATGACAGGCAATCAAACAGTGTGATTGAGCTTGTATCAGATTTTATGACTGATTGTCACTACAATTCTCAACATCAGGCCCAAGCACCGCAATGAGTTAGCGTCTAACACATGTGAGAACCGTGTTCCAAAACAGCACCTGCCAACAAAAACGCTGCAGGAACCTCAGTTTTCTTTCTTCTGATGTTTTTCCTCCAACAGAGAGGATCAGATCTTTAATTTCAGATGGAATCTGTCGTGCGAACCCCTGTTTCCTAATGGCCTTGGAGGAAACATGTTGTGTTTTTTTTCTCTTCAGGTTATTATGATTAACATATGCAACATGTGGTCTGCCTTTTACAGCCACAGGAAGTCAATAAACACAGTGATTAAGTGATAAAGCTAGTATGCATTGCACAATTATTTGAGCAAATTTAGTTCCAGTGAAAACATCAGCAGCTGCCAGCTGATTTCATAAACCAAGTTATTAATGACTGTTAACACTGAGGTTAGAGAAGTGACTCATCTCATATAACCAATCGCTCGTAAGTGTTATGAAGCATTGAGTAAATTAAGATTTAAACAACAGTCTGGTCATTTTTGAAGTGATGTTCTGTCAAATAGTTGTCAATAGTTAGTATTTTATTAACAGTGATATCAGTCACAGAGCTTGGGAGTATAGAGAATGAGGCTGGATAACTGATAAGCCAAAAGACTGCAGTTTAAAAAAAAATATATATCTTCATGTTCTGCAGAAGCCTGTTAATCAGTCATTGATTCAAACCAGGTGTGTTGGAGCAGAGGAACAAGTAAAAGGATTGTATGACACATTTTTTTTTAATTTGTTGCTGTTTTTTTTTAAAATGCACAATGTCTGTGTTACGAAGAGAATGTATGTGTGCTGAGCATTGATAGACTGTTCTATGAAGTCGGTGCTTTCCCTCTCTGCCGGGAGCTGAGTGACTTTTTGGATTAACTAGACGTGCTGATCAGGTGGGCTGATTAGCTAATTTAAGGTTCTTTCACACTATTATGTTTTTAAGAAAGAGCTGTTTTAAAAGGCTAAATACATATATAAGCCTTACCTGGATGAAGGCTTTTGCCTCCTTTTCCATATTCCGTGCTCTATGTGTAACTATAACTATTTGACAGAACATCACTTCAAAACAGACCCGACTGTCCCTTTAAGGTCATACCACCAACCAGTCTGGCTCATCAATGGCTGGAGCATCAGAGTATCTTTCAATGTTTAAAACAGCACGAGCATTGTTGCAATAAGAACATGTGGAGGGCTAAGAGCAACACTGCTTACCTTAAATTTTCAAGATATTGATCTGATTTGGAGTTCTTTGTTGTGATAAAATTTCACCATTAAGCTAGAGCAGCTGCACACGCAGGAGCATTCTCTCATTAATTTAAGTTTTATACACAACAGTGTTAAAAAGTCATCAAAATGACCACACCTTTTCTGTCATATAATGTTTCTGTGGTTTGAACAGCTTTTACTGACAAGCCAGAGACAGTGAGTGTTTTTTTTTCTCTGGTTTTAGTGTAAAGTAGCGCTCCTCATCCCCTCACCTGTTGCTGCAAGCTGTCAGTCTGCTGTGTTTGATGGCTGAATGTGGAGAGATCCCCTAAATCTTTTCCTTTATAAATAAATAGTCCGAGAGTTTGGCTAATAACTAGCTACCATCAGCTTGTCAGGTTCCCAAAATTACTTTTTTTAAAAAAAGAGACAATATGGATATTTAGTTTGGAATTACAACTAAAATTAGCAGGTGCTTATTCTACTTTTATTTAGATGTTTCATTTTTGTGTACTTTTTGACTTTTTTAAAAAATTAAAATAGCTGTGTTTCAGCTAACTCTGATTATGCACTTAACCTCAATGCTTCTGTGATTAAAATTAGATTTTAACATTCATTATTCAAAATATGAGTAGCTAATAAAATTTAAATTTAAATCAGTGTCATGAGCTCAAAAATATGTGATACTGATTTTAAAGTGACTCAACACATTCACTTGTTTTTTCACTCTTGTTTCTGTCTGTACTTTAAAATTAAAATGTGTGTGTTTTTATATTCAGTCAAATATTGTGGTTTTATCATAGCAATAAAATAATCACCGTTACTATAACAATTATGTGACATTGTTTAAGGAACAGTAATAGTTTCAAATCTGTATTTAAATGAAAGCAAGCAAATCATGTAATCCATTTTACATTTTTTCTTTTAATGTTTTGTTTTATTGCCATGAATTTTTTTTTTACTTGAAGTAATTGACAGAGTTTTATACCAATGAACACATTCCTCATTAAAAAAGATGAGAACAGACATTTTTTTGTCTAGTCTACATTTAGATAACCAACATTCTTGTCTTTATTTACTTACTGACTAATTTTTTTGCTGAAACTCAGTTGTCTGTTTATTGTTACACAAAGGAATGAATGATTTCCATTGCTTTAACATATTTTAGCTTTACAGAATGATGACATTTTTTTAGTTCCTATTTAATGTATTTAAAAATAATAGTTTGCTGAAACATCTATTTTCAACTTTAGTTCAGTAAAATTTCACAACTGATATTAATAACTTATAACATAAATAGAATAATTCTAACATTTATTGTTACATTTATTTGAAATTCATTAGTAATAATCTCAATATACTGCCTTCATATCATATCAAGTATTGTTTTTTACTCGTTGGAGAGAAAAACACACTAAAAACATAATTCTTGTTGTAAAGAAATGCAAGGACTTGCACATCATTTTGGCCTCCTAAGTTTTTAATTAAGCACATTTCTTCTCTTACATATTTAAAAACTAAATAATGTAAAACTGTGTTCTAGCTTAGCACTTTGCATTTCCTGAAACACAAATATGACCGTTGGAAATAACCACCAGCTCCCTGCGACACACACACACACACACACACACACACAAAAGCGGGTAAAGAAAATGGATGGATGGATAAATTCTTTTCTCTGCTTGTCCTTTCAGTCTGCCTCCTGATGCATTAAGTCTGAGTTTTCTGATCAAAGCAACACTAACAGCTAACAATCTCTCTTTCTCGCTGCATGTCAGTTCTGCCCTGTCAGAAGAGCCTTTATGAACAGCTCGAAAGCCAAATCTGTCCCAGCAAAAAGGGTTTTAATGACTGCTAGGAACTACCCATCACCTCCTCTAGTCTGGAAACTGATCCTGAATCAAGAAACACCAAACAACATCCACACACACACACATTAAATTAGATTGTGTCCACTGATCAGAATGAGTAGCAACAACATTTGCCATTTGAAAATTACAGTCAGCGAGGCCGGTGATAATGAAAAGTATTAACAACGAGCCAAGGACCACAGCAGGGGAAGAAAATCCATCGTAATTGTTGGCAGCGGTCGGCCTGGGGTCGATGGCTCTTTGATGGCTAAAATATGTGAAGAGATCAGATCAAAGGTGACCGGAGTCTCTTTCTTGTTTCGACCGAGTGTTTTTGTGGGGTTAGTGGGATATTCATGAGCAGCCTCCAACCCCGGCAACAATGAGGAAGGATCAAACAATTGCATCTGAGCCCACCACAGACGCACAAGCATCCAAAAGTGTGTACGTTCAAACGGCAGGAAAGTCGCTTGAGCAAATTCTCATCCTAAGAAAGTCTTCCCTTTTTTCCTCTACGAGGGAAACAACACACAGTGAGGGGAAATGTGCTGTGACAACACACAAGTACGCACAAGGCAACACATTCATCAAGAAGACATGGGCAGATTGTCAGTGACACTCTAGAGCCTGGCAGGGAACCTCCCTGTACCAGCAACAAGGGTGGGCAAAGCTGAAAGCCAGTCAGCCGTGTAGAAGCCCTTGGTCAATTATATAAGACAGTGATTCACGCACATACGAAAACACACACTCTCACACACAGAACAACAGCTAACTGACAGCAAACATAAACTACAATGCTCTATGTTGCCTTGCAGTGCAGCGACGGTGAAATAAAGTCAAAAGGTACCTCTCTGCAGATCAGAAACATCATAAAACTTTCCTTTCTAGTTAATACCTGAAAATCTAGTTAATACCTGAAAATCTCTACAGGCACGCAGTCAAGATTAACAATGTGCAAAAAAACAGTGAAATCAGAGCACAAACAACTTTCTTTCTGCTGTGGCAGCAACCCATTTGTATGACAATCCTCACTTTACTGCCAAACTGAGAAAGAATACTTCCTTTTTTTTTCTTCCCTCATTGCACAAGACAAGACTGAATGCAGTGTAGAGATAAGATTTGAAGAAGATTAGAGAGGAGAAAGTGGTGGGGTGGGGTGCCTGTAAGACAGTGTCATTCAGGAAATATTCTGATCCAATAAAAATTATTCTCGAAAAAAAAAAAAAAATACTTAAACGTGTGAATGCCATTTTGGTCAAACGGTTTTAAATTGTTTCTCAATCAGAACAAGAGTCAGCACAAATGTCTAAACACAGATATAACATACAACCCACAAATCCTCATTAGGGTTCACTTAAGTTCCTTTAATCTTGTTGGAGTAAGAGAAGTGCTGGTCTAATCCCAGCATAAGCACAAGGCATCTGGTGCACAGACACTCATGCTTCGCCTGTAGTTATTCAGCCTTTTTTTTTAAAGTTATTTATTTACTTATTTTTACCTTCTGCGAGGGTGTGTTGGTGCCAATGTGGTCTACGTTCTCCTCCTCCATCTCCCCCATCTTCAGGCGACTCACCACCACCGTTCCTGCTGCACAGACACCATCAGATGACCTAAAGGGAGAAAAGAGGAGAACAAACAGATATGTGAGGTGTGCCTGTTTAATCTGTTGAAGACAAGTTGGCGTAATTCAGTTATCTTTTCTTCTGCCAAAAAAGAATGGCCATTTGAATAAGTCACCTTCATGCAGAGCCCCAAAAAAGCTTCTTGAATTCAAAAGAGCTGTACAAGACATGGATGCTTGCACTGCAATTGCTCTACTTAAAATTCTCTCATACAAAAGTCTGCATGTACAATAAAGCTGAGCCTTCTCCAGATGGAAGTTTATAGGAGTGTGGGAAAGAACATTTTGTCTGCCTGTTCAAATGGCAGTCTAATAACCTGGGTACGTGACCCAACAGGGACAGGATTGATTCTAGACTTTTCAAATACTGTAAGTGAGCCCAACCAATCACTTTTCCAATCATGGAGCTGTGATTAAGGAGCTGATAGAAAATCTATAGTATTGGCAGCGAGACAGGGGCTTTAAAATCAAGAAAAATGGTCCCTCAACATGACGGGAGCAGGTCTTATCACTTTAAAAGACCCATCCCTAATGTGCTCAGTTCCACTCCAGCTGGAAAAAATATTGGATGCTGTGTGCCAGCCAAGCCAGCCAGTCTGAGGGGAGGGAGGGGGGGAAGGGTAATGACACACCACTGCCTGAGGAGGAGTAAATGTAAGGACGGTGATGGGAGCAGAAAGGACGCTTTCAGGGCTAATCCATCTTGGTGAGATACAAGGAAGACAATTTTAAACACACACAGGAGAGAAGCGGAGAGGGAAGGAAGCAGCGTGAGTGAACGCGGGAGAGGAAGACTGAGGAGGGAACGGGGAGGAGGAAAAAAATGTGTCTCTGCAGTGGGACACTTCAGTTAGTGCGAAATGTTTTACAGCCGTCTCTAGGCAGAGAAAATAACCCCGGCTGTTTTATAAAACCAATCATTGTCCCTCGCCAGACACCTGTCTCTGTGTTTACTCCTCAGCGCCTCTTCTTCATTTCTCCTATTCCTCATCATCACCCCTCCCTTTCCCACCTTAACCACCCCCAAATGCACAACAGAGGACTGAGACACAGAGACAGAAAGTCACCCTGACTTTGAACAAACAGTATGTACTGACAGGGGCCCACACATAATCAAGGAAATGGAGATTAACATGCATCACAGTCGCTGACAGTCCTCCCACGGCAGACCATGGGGGTTACGGTGGCCCTCTACTCTTTAGATTACTCTGCCACAATCCACTAATGAAACTGCCACACCGGAGACTCAGAATTTCTCCAGGATAACTGACTTAAGATATGTCTTTGAAAAGATATAAACAAACTCTACACCTGCTCAAAAACAGCTTTTACAGTGGGTTGCAAAAGTATTGGTCCCCTTTTGCTAATCTTTCCGTAGGAGCACTCACTATAAGCTGCACAGAGCTGGGACTCATGGAAGAGTGGTCAGGAAAAACCCACTGTTTTAAAAAACAAACAAACAAACAAACAAACAACAACAACAAAACAACTGGACTATTTTGTCAGATGGGACCAAACCCCAACTTTTAAGTCATCAAGGACAACACCATGTCTGACGCAAATCTATCACCTCTCATCATGCAAAGCTTGGCGGTGTCAGCATCATGCTGTGGGGAGGTTTCTCATCAGCAGGGACTAGAAAACTGACCAGTTAAAGAAATGGCGAATGACAGAAAATAGAGAAATTCTGGAGAGGTACTTGTTGGGGTCTTCTAGAGATTTGATCCTGGGACGGAGAGGCTCACTTTCCAGCAGGACAATGAGCCTAAACACACGGCTTGGGGGTTTAAAGAGGACCAGTTTAATGTCCTGGAATGGCCCAGCCAAGCCAAGACCTTAACCCAACAGAATAACCTCTGATATGATTCTAACAATTGTTGTACACAACAATTTTTAACTCAAGATCATTTAATGTAGGAGCCTTTTACATGAGTGTTGATACTGAATGAATAAAATACTCACACTTTTTTAGTGTTTTATATATATATCTTTAATTTTTATCCTTTTAAACTTCATTAATCTTTAGGTTTTCTTTAGAATTATTACTTCTAAAGTAATTGAAAATCTATTTAAATTCTGTGTTTTAAGACAAGAAAAAAGAAAGAATTCCAAGAGCGATGAATCCTTTTGCAACCCACTATATATATCATTATCTGTGAGGGGGAAAAAAAAGCTCTTCCACAGTTCACTTTAAAGCGGTTTGGATTATTTGATTAAGCTTGGTCATCGTGCAGCGCTTTCACGGTACAAATACCGCTAAAATAAAGCAAAGAAAAGAAGAAGGACTGAAAGAGCGCAGTCTGCAGTGAGAACCTTTTTAAAATACAGTTTTGCCTCAGAATTAACTCTAAAGGGTTTGACAAGAGCTTTAGCTGAAAAAGACTCCCCTCTGCTGCCCCCCTCTCTTTCTGTCTGTTTGAGCTGGCATGAAGACAAATCTGCAGACTGTTCTTTGCTTTGAAGCCCATCTTTTTTTTTAAATCTAATTGGCTCAGGACCTCTTTTTATGACAACACTTAATCAGATGCCTTTGTTCAAGTGACACAAATAATGTGCTTAAAATGGCTGCTGTGAATTTGGCTCAGTTAAAAAATAATTAGTTTTCAAAGAAGTGCTTTACATTTAACAGTTATTTTCTTTTCACAGCCTCACTTGTCGTTTACTATGCTATTAGGAAACGTAAGAACAGGCAGTAAAAAATCATTCAAGCACCCATTTTTGTTCAAGATGTTTTTAATGTATGAGGCTTTTACAGCTACAACACTATATTAAAAAGCAAATGCTCAAAGATAAGTCTACAGTTGAACATCAGAAGTTATTTTTGTCTCCCCTCCACTAATGATGACCAAACTACCCTTTCATAATCAGGCTGAAACTTACTTTTAAAGATAATTCAGTTAATTATTTTTTAAGACTGAAAGTTTTTTCAAAAGCTCGCTCATGCTTCGTTACGGTTCACAAATAAATTACATTTTTGCCATGAAATTCTGACTGCACAGTGAGTTGTCAAAACATGACGAGAATACACTATATATGCCTGTAACCTCCATGAGAATGAATTAAAAAAGAAATCTGACAACTCCTACAACAAAACTGTGCATACAGTATTTGTTTCAGTGAGCAACATGTAATGATGCAACACTAGATTTGTAAAGAAGAAATGATTAGATCAGTGGTTCCCAACCCTGGTCCTCCAGGAACACTATCCTGCATGTTTTAGATATTTCTCTGCTGTGACACACCTGATTTGAATGACTGAGTGATTAACAGGCTTCTGCAGAACTTGAAGACCAGCTGAAGAGCAGAAAACAATGAAAACATGCAGGAGGGTGTTCCTCGAGGACCAGGGTTGGGAACCACTGGCTTAGATGATGCCAAATACAGAAACACTTCACACTACAACACTTAGAAATCAAAATATGACATTTAATGTAGTGTTTGTTCAGATCTTTTGATGTGCAGTACTGTGGAAAGGTTATGAATAGTTAACATATTTCCTGTTGTAGATAGCTCTTAATTATGCCGTCAGTGTTGCATTTCACTGTCATTCTGGTAGAAATATTATGATATTCCTGCTGGAAGCCCCCTATGCTACACTAGAAGCACTACAGCTAGCTGCTGCTGCTACTTGAAGCTGAAAACAACCACAGAATTTTAATAAAACATCAGTGTAATGTAAAACTGAGGAAAAAGTTCAACTCCATTTCTTCAAATTCAGGTTGTTCACAAATCTATCTACAACAGTTAAGATGCTATTTGTTCATAACATTTCTGTAAAATCCCATTTCAAGAGATCTGAACAATTCCTTTCTTAGTTTAGTTAATTTAGACATATGTCTATCTCACTGGATTTGATGGATCTGCAAAGATTGTACTGAGCTGAAACCTGAGCACCATTATGTATTTTTGGTCTTCCATTGTGACATTATTACTCGTAATATTTTATTCTCTAGTATAGTAAATATGTCAAGTTATTATTTACATAAAAATGATGATGGTGAGTGTGTAAGACATTTTCCCTAGAAGTGAGACGTTGTGAAAAGGACAACTAAAAAGTATGTATGATCAAAACAACGGCTTCTTTTTATATTATGAAATGGAAATATTAGTAGTCGGAGAGCTGCAATGTGCTGCCACGGTAAAGACAATTGTTCCTAATTTCAAAGGTTTGAATTTAACAGCCAGTGGGTGCATAAAATAAAAATAAAAATCAAAGCAGCAATACTTCTGTGGTTGTCAGCCTTTTTCCTCATGGGAAAGTCACACAAAGGAAAACACCTGACAGCCATAGAAATGAAGCAAAACACCAGTGGCTATACTCCCCTCCCTTTTTGCTTAAACTGTAAGAAACTAAAAATACCCAGCAGAAACTGGGGAAAACTATGTTGCTTTTCATTTTGGCTTTGTTTGCTAAAAATGAAAAGACTGATACTTTGTGATCAGAACATCTTAAAACTGCTTGTTGCCTGTAGGATTGCAGGGGTCAGAAGAGAGGGAGAGAGAAAAAAACACACTGCAAGGATTAAACAAGGCAACTGGCAGCAAGACCACTACAGGCTTGAAGCGTAGCTGCAGAACTGTAGATGGGATTCTTGACCTATATAAAGCTTGGTGGGTGGACTAAATATAGCTCTGGCTAGTTTTCACTGAGGACTGATGTTAGGACACAGGACAGTACTAACAGTGAATGGCAGGAAGTGGTCCTGGTGTTGCTGAGTTTAATCGGAGATGAATGACACAATGACTCAGCAGCAGCTGCGCATTTTGCATCTGGCTCGATCAATACGATGAAACTGGAGGCACTGTTCATGAAGCCGATTCTTACCAAGAGATGCTACTCCAAGCTAACTGTGATTCTGACTTCCCAAAGAAAACGCTGCCCCGGTTTCCATGTGATGGACGAGACTTCCAAAAAGGAAATCAGTAAAAATCTGCTCAACTCTTAAAATATGCACATTTTTTGTCACTGCAGAACGTTCAGGACTTTTTATGCTCTAACAGTCAAGCAAACAAAATTTTTAATAGGATTTTCGGAATACACCAGTGAAATCAATGTGCTCATCATGCTAATATATGCACTGATAAAAAGTCTGTTTTGTTGCTGAAATAAATCTGAAGTAAGCAAAATAGGAGCTAATGTACAATACGTCAACAAATGATTCATACTTGCACACAATTCGGGAGTTTAATGCATCTATTTACTTCAGCTCTTGTTCTTTATTTCTCTCACACACCTACGAACACACACACACCCCTGTGCGCCTGACGATAACTGTCTTCACGCTGCATTTACCTTTATGTTAGTGCTTAAACACTGTCAAAAACTGTCTGCGATAAGCTATATTCACAGAAGAAGCAAGGCGGAAAAAATGTTTTGAATGGATGCCATTTCAACAACCAATCGCTTTGATTAAGATTATGGCTTGGGGGGAGGAGGGGGAGTTCAGAGTTCATATAACTGCACATTTCATGGATGCTTGAGACATCAGAGGAAGTAAAGAAGATGATGAATCTGCAGGTAAACATTGAAAAATGAGCCCATTCAACGAACAGGTTGCATTCAAGAAAAAATCATGTGGTTGGAAAGTCTCTAAACAACAAATACAAATATAAACAACTGTTTGTTGGACTGCAGACACACAGAAAAAAGACCTATAGAAGAGAAACACTCTCATAGAATACAGGTTTTAGTAGCATTTTCGGTAAGCGAGTTGACATCATCTTTAGGCAGGCAACACAGATACATCAAGATGACTTTTTTAAATAGATCAACAGAATTTAGTCATTTAAAGCACATTTGTTGTATGAAAAAAATCTAAAAACTCAAAAATAAAGACAAACAATAACTAATGATGCAATATTTGTTATTTTTAGTGTTATCTTAAGTCAATGTTTTTTTTTTGCATGTGCCGAACCTATCATTAAAAACTGTTGTTTTGATTAAAAAACTCATTCAGCGTGTGCTGTACCAGTTGAAATTTTCTCAGGGACCTACATTTTAAATCTTATGTTCATCCTTAAAATTTTATGACTACTCAAATATTTATAGACTTTTAACATTCCTGAAACAGGTTATATGGTAGGGTCGACTGCTCTGCAATGATCCTTTATTTAAATATTCCTATTAGGCTAGGGTGTCTGCTTTACCATAAGTAAAATATCCATCAATAGTTACAGAATTCATGAACCCGAGATAATCCGAGGCCCAGAGAATATTGTTTTTTATGAATACTTTCTTCTTTGTAAAGAAAGAAAAAAGCACTTCACCTAGACAAAAGACAGAAATAAAAAATAAAAAAAACACTAAAAAGTTGAAATACCCATGCCACACCTGTTGCGGTTCTAAAATCAACATTAACAAAATCAAAATAGAAAAGAAAAACTGACATTCTTTTTTGTAATAGTGAAACTTTTCAGCATACAAATTAGGTTTAATAATTTGGCACCCGCATGAATAATGCACGTGTGTTTGGTGACTGCCACATTGTTTTCAAAGTCTTCTTTTATTAAGTACAAGTAGATGTGTTTTCCCCCAAAACACAGCTTTCATGACTGAAAGATGCAAACACAGCATTAAAAAAAAAAAAAAACATATTTCTCTTTGTGTGAACAAAGCTTAGCATACATTCTGTTTTTGTGTAGTTGCATGTTTGAAATATTGTTCCTTTATAACTACATGTTCTTTTGTTCAGGTAGTTACTATATTTGTCAAGATATCGGCACACACAAATATTAGACACACACACAAACACACCACAGGAGTACAAGTCAGCAGAAAACAAAGACACCCCACAGTGAGATTCTTGGCTGTTCCCACCATATTGATCCTTTAAATTAAAGTATATGATCACATTTTTCCACGTCCAAAATGTGCAATGAAAAAGCTGTTAGTGGCTGAAGACCTGTGATGGCAAGACTTATAGAAAAAAATCACTCTAAAGCGAACGGGGGCAGACAACAGTTCTTGTTCCTCGCAAAAAACGCATTCTAACACTGAAATGAATATGGGATTTCTGTGGTATTTTAAGTTAAGCCTTTTCAGAATGAAAATTCCCATTTGTGCTTTCATGGGCAGTTCTTTTTTTGCTAAGCTGCAGCGAAGGGACAATAACACATGGCAAGGATTTTGGCTGGAGAACGGCTCTTGAATATCCGTGGATGCTGTTCCCCATCATTTACACCAAAACTGCCTAGAGAAGCCACTAATAACTTTTTCATTGTGCACACATGAATTTAGATACCGTTTTTTTTGGAGTAGTTATGTGCCAAAAACAAATTAAAGTTAGATATAAGACCAGTTATAATCACCACATTCAACAGACACACATACTGTAGGGTTGTGCATCTCTGGTCTGCGGCCAATAAGATACGCATCCCAACACATTCCCAATGATCCAAATCATTAAATATACATAAGCAACAAAAACTGATATAATGCAATATTATTCATCCCCTAATTATAATGCAAATCAGAGTTTGATTCAAAACCCTGAGATTCAGTTGAATGCGATGCAACAATGGGATGGTCCTATGCCAGTTATTGAGACTAATTATTTACTACCTAATAAAAAATGACTGCTCACAAACAGGTCTTGTTCAAAAACTGCAAAACAATTATATAAAACCTGATTCACAATAATAAATAATCCACAAACAATGAGCCTCAATGCAAAAATTAGTAAATGTGTCTGTTTTAGTAACTTAGCAATGAGAAGCAAAATGTATTTTCTACATTATAAAGAAAAAAAAAACAAGCTAATCTTTTTTCTTCCCTTCAATATTAGTTGATTCACATTACTTTAACCCTCTACGGTACACTGTTGCCATTTGGCAACAAACACATTGAATTCCTTTCACACACACACAGTTACTCCACTTTTAAGATGTAGTGCACTGAAAGAGAGATAGGATCCTAAGGGAACCAATAGCAGTGTTTAAATTTGTCACATGACTTTCTGGAGGGAATTTTGATGCCCTTTTCTGCAGATGTCGTCACACGGAGGAGCCTCACTATTTGACTCTTCAGAAATCATCAAAAAAAAGTATTTTTATAACATTTTTTGACGGGGGAAAAATACACACTCAACAATAAGTGAGGTAAGTTCGCTATTCTGTGGTTTATTGTGTTGTATTTGATAATTTAATAATGTTAAACTGTTAAAATGTGGATGTTGCCATATGGCAACACTGTACCATTAAGATTACCATTGTATTGCTAGAGTCTGCTATAATAATGCATTTTGTGAGTCCTTTTCAAATTGTATATGACTACATTTGACACTCTTTTCTTCCATTTACAAAATGAATGCAACAATGTTTTATAGTGACTTACGGAAGAAAACTAAACTAGCACTTCCTGTAGATGGTAGTGAGGATGAATTAGGATTTAGTGATGAAGAAAATGAGCAGCTTGCGACCCAGCAAGGAGAGAGGGAGGATGATGGAGACAGCGAGAATGATGAAGACTATGAGCCAGAGAATGAAGACAGTGGAGACAGCGAGGACAGTGGAGACAGCAAGGACAGGAGGAACAGTGAGAACAGGGGGGCAGTGAAGATGAAAGTGCAGTTACAGTTCACTGTGGGTGAAAGTGCAACTATTATTTATGTGTTGCATTAAATTGGCAGGTTCATAACATATTAAGGATATTTGTTTCTTTTCTAGGTCCACCTCCTCCACAGGAAGCAGTAAGGCAAAAACGGCAGCATCAAGACACTCAAATCAAATGACAACAATGATTCAAATGAAAAATTCCAATGAAATGTCATAAAATATCTTTTACATTTTTTTAAACTTTCAAATGAGTTGCATTGTTAATTGTTAATGCTACTGGGGACTGTTTAGATTATAACCTGAGTTCCTAAATAAAGGTTTTTACAATAATAAACAAGCTCTTGTTTTCATAAATTTCCATCATTAATTTCCACTATCGTACAGTGTTGCCATAAGGCAACAACAACAAAAAATAACTAAAAAATTAATATTTTTTAAAAATGTCTCTTGATTATGTTTACCTAGTCTATTTTATGTTGAAAAAACATCCCAAACAATTTTTTTCCAACTGATTTCATCATGCGTACCGTAGAGGGTTAAGCACATTTTCAGATTGCTTGCTGCTGTTTGTGTCAGTGCTGCTGCAGTTCTCCTCCTGAACTGCAGGTGTCACTAAAGAGAAAACAATACAGGTAAACAACAGCCAGAAGAGGAGCTGTTTTTACTGTTAGAACTAACAAGTGGGAAGTAGTTCTTTATACATAAACATAACTACACCTTAACCTTTCTGTCATTTTTTTATAGCGGATACCTGCGTGTAGAAACAAATGGATGCATCTAGATTTAATCCCATACCTGCAGTGGTACACAGCTGCTCTACAGATGCAGTTGCATCGTGCACGTTTGCGTTCATGAATCAAATAATCTTCACATCCCGAGTATGCACAATGAACTGTGTGCTGTAAACACTCTGCATCACTTTAACTCTTCATATAGATGCATCAGTTGAAACCAACCACATGGTATACAGCTGAGTAGCAGAGTACAAAAGGACAATGTGTTTATGCTCTTGCTCTCCTGTATTCAGTTCTGTGCATGAATTCCTGTGGAAGAACATGGCTGACATACATTCAGTGAAAAGGTAAGTACAGATCAATGACAATTAGATGAGTGCAAGCAGAGCGGACTGTTGAGTGGATGGGGGCAGGTGGAACAGCGACTCGTGCTGTCCTGTGTGCTCAGAAGATGACCTTCCTCACCACTCATTCAATGAACACCACATAATCAACTCCAATAATATAAGGGGGTCAAACTCAGCTAACACCTAGAGTTAAAAACCAGAAAGAAATGTAATATCTCTCCTCACATATGGATAAGATTAGAAAGAAATGGACAAAAATCCCAGACTGTTCAAGTGTAATGACTTAGAAAATGCAGAAGTATGCTAACTTTTCATAATTACTTTTCAACAAGCTGTGAAAAGCTGACTAAACAGTCTTCTTTCATCTCTCCAACAGCTGCTTTCTGTCCTTTAATTGCTCTTGAGAAGGAAGCCAAGAAGATGCCTCAAGATCAATGGGATCTCTGCACTCGTTCACAAGTAAAATTCTATATTTGAGTTTTAGGAACTTTCTACTTTTAGCGCTGAGCCAAATAAAACTGACTTTGAATGAGAAAAAGATCTGTTAAATTGTGGTTTTGTAGAACGGTTTATAAACAATTAATATCTTACCTGCTTGTAGATAGCTTTTTGAAACACCTCAGTTTGGAAAAACAGAGTTTAAATTTGATCATATTAATGAGCTCACAGCTCAACCAAGAGGGGTTAAAGTGACATTTTAAAACAACGTCACTCCATTGCAATTACTATGAATGTCATTTTATAGAGTTTTATATTTCTGTCAGTCTTACATTACATAAGTATTCAGCAGAAACATTAAAGTATTTTTGCTAAGAATAGGTCAGATTGCACAAACAAGGCTCCCACTAGATGCTGTTGATGATACATCAATTGCAAATAACCATAAAATTTTATGTAAATAACTGTGTTATGTGTAACAGAATGTGGTGTTAAGGTTTTTAATTGACTGTTGCCGAAGGCAAACGAGCAATAAAAAAAGGATGGATTTTATTGTGGCACTCACAAAGTAATTATTAAATGTGCATCTAGAACTGATTATCTTTTGGAATCAATAAATTCAAGATGGTTGCCGCAGCTAAGCAACTTTAGCAAACACAGAAATGGCTATAACACAGTCAGTTTAACAAATATCAAGCTAAGAGTCGGTGTGGTCGTTGCAGAGAGTTATACTCTTAGAGCTAACTGACTGATCTTTTTTTGAAAATTGGCACTAACTACTGGAGTCAACTCTGCCTGTTAGCAAAGTATATCATGAACCATTGAACAGATTTTGATGATTAATTAAAATTACTGGTTGTACATCTACAACTGATTAACTTTTGGAGTCACCTAAATTTAAAATAGTCGCCTCATTTAATCAACATCAGCAAAGACAAAAATGGCTATAACTTTCTTAATTTTCAGTCACTAAGCTAAAATTTGGTATGGTAGTAGCTGAGAGTAATTAACAACAGATAGTCCAAGTGCAAATATTCCACAAGATCGAGTGTGACATAATTTACAAGGCTTGACCAGAACTGTTGTAACCTTGTTCCTTCTTATCATGGGATGATTTTAGTTCAACACTGTGGCTTAAAAGCTAGTCGGTGATATACTGTCATTTAAGGAATGCTAGGCCTTTAATTAAAACAATGTTCAAATGAACCATTTGATTATTTTGCAATTGGACCCATTTTAATGGACAAGCCGTTGGCCCGTCAATCCATTAGAACTGATCATATTTCTTGTAACTGAAGTTCAGAGAGCTGTCTATAGCAGGTTAGATGTTAATTGCTCATAATCTTTCCACAGAACCCCACTTCAAAAGAGGTGAATTATCTATTTAACTTTGCGGCGGTGAGACTTGAGAGTATCTTCTTTTGAAAAGCGGCTAAATATCGACCTGTAGTGTATTGGTGTCGTACATTTGTGGGCACGAAATCAGAGCGGCCCTGGCCTCTGTTAGCGAGTCAACGTGAGCGTCTGTTTTAAGCTGCGCGCTCAGATGATCACAGAGGGCTGTCGGTGTTTTCAGCTGAGATTAGATGATGTCGACGCTCTTGATGTTGTCCAGCTCTTTGTGTCTGATGATTGTTGGATCTTTACTTTAGTGTTGGTGACTGGCTCTTGCTCTGGGAGGTTAATGGAGTGTGCTCTTAGAACAACTGCCCCATGCGCAGTGGTGTCGTCTGTGATGCTCCCACGTCCTTCTCCAGCATTCTTCAGTCTCAGCTCCTGTTGGGTCTGTCTTTGTATTATTCTTGAATTACCTCTGTGTGTGCACCCTATTTTTGATCTTTGAAATAAAAAAGAAGAAAAAAAAGACTTTATTTAAGCTTCAGCTCCATTAGAGTTCAGTTCATTCATATGAAACCAATTCAAAAACGATGCAGTGCAAAAAAATACAGCTCACATTGGTGTAGTTTGAAAATGTCGAATTGACAAACATTTCCCAAGAAAACGAACTGACAGCATCAAATCTTCACTTCACGCCACAGTTGCCTTTGATGGGAAATAATGTGGAAGGGAAAATTCCCCTTTTCCTCCCACATTAATGAAACCTCCAGTTGAAAAACACTCAAGAAGCAAAGCTATCATAGACTAGTCGGGTAGTGAGCCTCCCTGATGTTTCTCTTTAGCCGAGTCGCCAAGCCTGGGAATCTCATTCGATAGTCTTTAGATCGTCACTCATACACATCTCATTGTATTTCCTCCCCATTAGGAGCCTGTCCCTCTTGGCAAATGTCTGCCCTTCTCCTAAATGACTGAAGACGGAGTCATACTCCATGAGAAGTCACTAAATTGGCTCTCATTCAAGTGGTTACATGACAAAAATTGTGTCATTTTGTTCTTGTCGCAGCTTTGTCCGCCGCTTTGCGACACAAGGCCCGGGCCAAACTTTTTTTCACAAGCGTTTGCGCCAGGTATTGTATGATTGGTCAGAAGTTGTTGTGGGCGTAATCATGCATCTGGTGAGCTTTAATGGAGTCAATTTGCTTCTACTGCTCCGCTGAGAAGCAGCTGGCTGAGGCTGTTAGAAAATACAGCCGTCTTTACAACTGTTCCAGCAAAACAAGGACAGGAGCGTTGAGAAGCCGGTGGGAAGAAACTCGTTTTAATGCTGTAGGAGGAGCTTTCTGGGGATTCTGAGCCAAGTGTGTCATGGACAATAAAAGTTGTGTTCAAAAACGAACATTTTGCAACAAATGATTAAGATTTTCACTTATTTTGGAGTATGCCAGAGCCTTAACGTCTCTTCAAGCTTTCCTGACTCTCACTAAAAAGTCTAAAGGAATCCCATCTTTGTCCAAAAAGCAACACATCTTTGACATAATATGTCAAAGATGTGTTGATAAAATAAAACTAAATAAAACTCACTAATAAACCTGTTAATAATTTTTATATGTATATAATTTAAAAAAAACAAGTAGTGGATTTAGGTTATATACAGTTTGAATGTTTCTTGACTTAGTTTGATGTCAGCACCTTTATCCTCTGGCTACTAAATGTAGCTTCCTAATTAAAATGAAGACAATATTAATCTTTAAAATCTGTAAATGGACATGTTTTCCCCAATTATCAATTATATTTACATTTTAATAAACTTACTGATCTTTTTGTAATCGTCCACCACCTAAAGGCCGAGGAGGATGATCTTGTCTGTCTGTCTGCAAAATGTCTCATGAACCACTGGACAGATTTCAATGAAACTTTCATGAAATAATCACTGGTTGTACATCTAAAACTGACGAGCTTTTGCCAACAGCAGCAAACATAAAAATGGCTGTAACACACAGTACATAGTGAGCTAAAATTTCATGTGGTAGTAGCTGAGAAACATTTACCACACATACTCTGAGGGTGACATCTCACAATAGCATGAAATGTTGTCAAGTTGTTTTTAATGATCAAAACATGGTGCAGCTTCCTTATTTCTTAACATTTTATATTTTTTGTAAAACTCTAGCAAGAAAAGTGGTAGGCGATATGCATTACTCCAAGGAATACTAAGTCTTTAATTTGGAACGATGTCTACACCATGTCCAATAAGGAAAGAGTGGGACTATTTAAGTAGCTTTTAGCTAGGTTCACGAAACATCGCAAAATTTAGAAGATGCATGATTGTAGGCAAAGTGTGAATGTTTGAACTTCTTACGTAAAAGTGTCTTAAGGCTCAATTAAAATACGTTATTTTTGCACATTTTAAAACATTTTAGACAGGGTTTTTATTTGTTTCTTGGGAGTTCTCAGTCTGTTACTGATATCATTAGTTTTGTCACAAGAGCATGCATCGTCTCTAATTGGTAAAACTAAAAAAGCACTGCACAAATACAGGTGTTAGATAGAAGCATATTAAAGCTGTAAGAGAAAAAGTCTAACAAAACTTACAAACAAAATAAGGGCTTTAGATGGCTGTGGTAAAGCGGATAATGTGCATGTTCTCACTGTTAAGTTCCTTTCTGGTTTCTGATGTTTTTTTCACTGTTCACACTTTGTCTTAATATACTGCTGGTGGATGTTTTCAGAGTATTTTGTTCAAGTTATTTTAGACCTTCAGTTCTAACTAAAGCTAAATTAAGTGAGATCAGTTGAAGCAGTCTTATCTGATCGAATGCATTTCCTTCTGCAGCCAAATATTTTCTAAAAGACTGTTTTTCTTGTACCCATATAGCAGTACTTACCCGGACAATGAGAGCATAAAAATCCTTGATGTGTGGGATGTGAAGCATTTTCATCGTTAGTCTGAATGTCTCTGCTGTCTAAAACATTAATCTGTTCATTTGCTTACTCACTTAAGGTGCCATTTATTTGCTACTAAATGCTGACACATTATGAAGATTTATCCTTTAATCTAGATTTAATTTCTTCAGATCTAATTTCGACTAGTTCCTGACATCATGTATTCCTGACACCTCTTTTTTTTTCCCTTTATATTCTTGCCTGACCCAGAGTAATTGGACCGAAGTCTGTTAGGACGCAGTTATTTTGTCAAGGAGCCTAATAACACCAGCAAAATAGCACCTTGCAGCTTGGTAAATAGATTATGCAAGTTATTTGATCAATATGTCTGCTGCTCGTGACCTTGGCAATACATTTAAAGACATCAAAGCCCTGGGAATCTAGATTAGACAACCTACAACTACATGCATACAAATTGCACACACACACACACAACCCCCCNCCCCACAACCCCCACCACACACACAGAAGGGGAGTTGAAGAAAGCATGACAGCAATCCTTTGCTCTATGTGGCATAAAATTGTTTTTTTACATCATTCCAAAAGTGTAACCTAGAAATCTGCAACAAGAGTATGCAAGGAAATGAAGCAATAACAAGCCTTTATGTGCTCTTATGCAGCTTTTATTAAGGGTTTTAAATGGGATGCTGCATACAAACAATGCTGTGTGTGTGTGTGTGTGTGTGTGTGTGTGTGTTCGGATGGAAGGAATAGTGTCTATGTGAGCTACTGGAAAGCAGATGGAGTGTGAGAGCTACAACTGATAGTGGTGATTTCAGTGGCTTCTTGACACAGGTAGGCAGTAAATAATAGGTGTTCTGTGCTCCATTGACTCTAACAGGAAAAAGGAAATGAACTTTGATGGGAAACCGGCTTCAGAGTGTTTGCAGACGGCAAAACAAAGCAGATGCGTAGCACAACCAAACTTTCTTCCACACAGGTAAACACACAGATAGGAATCCCAACAATGATGGTAAAGAATTAAGTTAGGAGGGATAGGAGTTAGGATTGTTCAAAAAGAACATTGTTTCGTCTTTTGAGAGCTCAGTCATCAGCAATGTTGCATCTTTAAAACTAATTATTGCTCGCCTCCTTGAAAGTTGGGCAATAATGCAATTTCTTCTGTGTTCTAGTTTGTCTGTTAACAAAAAATCTCAAGAACCACAAGATGAATTTCAATGGAACTCCCAGAAAGCAATCATTGTATGTGCATCTACAACTGATTTACTTCTGGAGCCAGCCTAATTCAAGATGTACACCACAGAAAATCAACCTCAGCAAACACAATCATGGCTATAACTAAGTCAGTTTTATAGGACTTGCACTTAAGGTTGGTGTGGTAGTAACTGAAAGTCATCCTCAACACATGCTTCAAGTGCTAACAGATTGCATAAAATCTTGGAATATTGTGTGCAATTACACATAACGTTATTTTTGAGATTAGACCAAAAATGCTAAATCTTCAGAATTTTTAAATCATCAGACAGTCTTAGTTAAAAAAGAGTTTTTAATTTTAGATAGCAAAGCAATAATTAGAATGAATATTGAGTTGATCTTTGCTTTTTTCTCTCTGGTTTTCTTTTACTGTTAAGGTATTTTTGAAGGTTTTTACTTCATTTAAAGGATTTAATAGAACTGCAGTTGTGACAATGAAATCTTCATTAAAAAGTTAAACTCTCCTAAAACATATTTTTAACAAGCATCTCAAAGTGCACTTTTTTGGCTTTAGAAATGTCCTAAATAAATAATAAATGGTTTAAAAAAAAAGGTATTCTGTTCAAATTATTTCAGCTCAACATCAAATTTTAGGTGGTTTTGGAGACTTCAGTTTCTCCCTCAATTATTTTCATCATCAAATCTCCTCCTAAAAGTTTCAGAGAAACCAAATATCTGAGGCAGGGAATGATTTTAATGCTTTTAAACAGCCAAAACATTAAATATTTAACCCCCTTTGAGCCCTAAATCCTTTATTTTAGACAGCTATAAGATGTAGATGTACTAAAAAGATTTGCATTTTATTATGCCGAACATTTTCCCGTGCAAAGCTTGTAAAAGTCAAGTGTAAAAATGCTATTAAAGCTAAATTTACAGTGCAGTATTGGCACGGTATCTTCGGTGGGCACACTCAGATGATAACAACAAGGTGAGTCTCCGGCTGAGTCTTCCCAAGGGACTCACTTTGGGGGAAAAAAAAAAGAAGAAGATAAGAAAGGTCATCTGAAGCTCTGCTATCAGCACTAGCCTCTCAGATCAGGTCATAGCAGGCTGCATTAAGCTCACTTATCATTCCTAGAAAATGAAAGGAACTTAAGAGCTCCTCTGACACAGGTCATACAGAGGCAGGTATCACTCTGCGTACAGATGACTCCTCCGGGAATTCCAACTCTCTGATCTGGTTCTGCAAAGTCTTATTTGTCTCTCCAAAATATACGACTTCATTTAACCAGAGAAGCAATGCCAGGCTGATGCAAAGAGAAGCATATGAAGCAAAAAATAACAGAAACTATTTTTCTTTTCTTTCATGCATACAAATAAGAAGGGCACATAAGGCAAAACCTGATATATTTTTCTTTACTGTAGATATTTTATTCCCTGCTCTCTCTCTCTCTTTCTCTACCAAAAAAAATTTGGGTACACGGATAAAATACAGTTCCACGGTGCTGTATTATTATTGTTTTTATTATTATTGTGTTGTACTGAGCAGAGGCAACAAATTCTATATTTGTTCTGTCACCTGAAATGCGCACCGTCTGAATTTCAGATTTTGCTGCGAAGACAAAAACACAAAGGATATTTGATGAAAGGATTTGGAACACATCTGCAAGCATGTTTTTGGATGTATCTGCAATGTTCACCCACGACAGCGCGGACAAACAACACATACCTCCTTTACCTCAGACACATGGATTGTTCAGCGTTTATGCAGCACAAGTAACTGAATATTTAATCCCAACACCATCAGCATTAGGAGAACCTCGTTATGTTCACAGAGGAATCCATGTCACAGTGGATGTGATGCATGATTGAGCTAATTGCACACGCAATGCAGGGGCACAAAATTGATCCTAATTATTTTGAATAAATAAAACGTCAGCAGGGCTGAATTTCATATCTGCTTCCATATTCTGCTGGCTTCACATTGAGGCAAACCAGTGTACAGGAAAATATGTATCTAGCCCTAACTCACCGAAGGCAAGAGGCGATAATGCTTTTTTGCCCGTGTGTGTGTATGTGTGTTCGTTGCTCTGTATCCAAATACCTTATGAACTAAAAGACTGTTTTTATTGAAACTTTCAGACAGTAATCCCTTGACGTATATCTACAACTAATTACCTTTTGGAATCAACCACATTCAAAATGGCTGTTACAGCCAACCTTAAAAATCACAAAAAAAGTTATAACTGTCGGTTTTACGGATACTGAGCTAACATTTGTTGAGTTAGTAGTTGAAAGTCATTCCCAACACATTCTCTGAGCACTAACTGATTGTACAAGTTATGTTATTTAAAAATTTACCATTAACTATTGGTTAATGTGTCTGTCTGTTAGCAAAATGTCTGTTCAACCACTAGACAGATTTTAATGAAACTTTCAGAAAGAAATCATTGGGTGTACATCTACAACTGATTAATGTCGGAAGTCAACCTAACTTAAAATGGCCACCACAGCTAATTAATGTCAGCCAATACATCATAGACTCTACCTCTAATTTTACAAACATAAAGCTAGAATTTGGTGTGGTAGTACCCGAGAGTCATTTACAAAGCATCCTTTGAGTGCTACGCATTGTGCAATATTTTTGCTTAAAACTTTGAAATTAACTGGTAGCATCAACCATGTTTGATCGTTAGCAAATGTGCATTCCTGCAAACAATCTTAGGCTTTTATTTTGTAATCTGATTTGGCCTTGGTGCATTTCAGGCAGGGGTCGCAGCGCAGGATGTCTCTGATTGTACTACATAGCCAGAAAAATCTTTAATTTGAAAGGCGTACAGCAGGAGTGGTTGCCACTGTTTGTAAACACAGCATTAAAAGTTGGCAATTCAGCGAGCAGTGGGAGGTGTGAACAGGCTGTTGTTGAACAGAAACACGGCGAGAAAAAAAGAAATGTGGTGAGAGCAAAGCGGGGAGTGGGTATGTTGTAAGGCACAAATAAAACCTCACACCTTGGCACAACTCAGCCGAACTGAAACACATGAACCAGAATTTGAGTGAATGCAGCTCAAGGGCACCATCACTTTCCCAGCCCTGTTTCTGTGAACTGAGGCCAGCGGTGGAGACGTTCGCTCGTTTTTCATCCTTCTGCAGACTAATTAGCCAGTCTACGGAGCCGTGAATCTTCACCGGAC
The DNA here is from genome assembly GCF_001649575.2 of Kryptolebias marmoratus. Taxonomy (NCBI): domain Eukaryota; kingdom Metazoa; phylum Chordata; class Actinopteri; order Cyprinodontiformes; family Rivulidae; genus Kryptolebias; species Kryptolebias marmoratus. Next base: position 13,544,418 of record NC_051432.1, read on the forward strand.
ACAACTTCGATCAGATGATTACTCACCTGTTAACGATTCAATGCATCTTCATATTTTGTATCCTCCAATGGCCATAAAACCAAACTTTGCTGCATTCTCAACACAAGCAGTGAGATTAATCTATGTTCTATTTTTACTAAGCGCTTTCTAAAATTAGAATTTAGGTTCATAAACAACCAGCTGAATGCTTCTACCACTGTCTGAATAACCCACCTCACTACTGTATGTATGTCATGTTATAGTTGTATCACTGGGTCCTTCAGCTGGCTGCATGAAGAGCAAACATACTGCTGTTTCTGCTTATACTGGAGCTCCAGGGGTTTCAACTGCTGACAAATACAGAGGTTCTTTGACATCAATTTAAACTTTGTTTGGACAAACTGCTGCAGATTTAGTGAGTTTAATCCCTTAATTAGTCGTAAGGCAAAGTTTGCAGCATCTCTAAATTTTTTTTCTTGTTAGACTCACTGTTTTCAATGAAGTTAGAAATGCTGCATCAAGCTAAAAATAGCCATTGTAGCTCCTCTAATTAGTTCCTTCACCAACATATTTAATTTGTCCTATCTAGTTTGCGGTTTCCAATGTTTCTATGTGTAAATGTCGACTTTCAAAACACCTTCTGCTTTCTTGTCATCCATCATACCACAAACTACACCACAATAAAATTAGCAGTATTATTATTTTTTCCTGCATTCTAACCCTTCATGGGCAGGAAGTAAAATAATCCACTTTTAGAGGAATTTTTTTTTTCAATTTGCCTTTTTCTTTTCTCGATCATACGAATGTGGAGCTCCTGAAAAAAATTTGCAGTGAAAAAACAGGACAAAAAGTCAATCTTCTAGTTTGTTTGTTTTTTGGTTAGTTTGTTTTGTAATTATTTTTTTCCGTCCAGCAGTGCTTTCTTTTAGCATTCCCTCATCTTTTTGTGACTTTCAAACTGTTTACTGCAAACACAACAATCTGTTAAAAGCAGTGTAAAGACTCAACTTATCTTTCCTTTCCAAACTGTCTGAGGCAGCTTCTCCATCAAACAATATCACTCTGGAAGCAAATATGTAACTTCTGGTTTGTCACAATGTTTGCTTTTCAAACAGTGAGGTTCCTCTACAACCACAGTAAATTAGCCTAATTAGGATCAACTCGAGCGTTCACAGTGCGTCCTGCGAGAAATATTTGATGATTTAGGGGCCAGACGTGTCCATAAATGGACACCGGCTTGCTAAACCAAGAGTGGCCTTTAAATAGCAAAGCACACAAAATGTTATGCATGACCTCGGCTTGGTGCAGACATCGGAGCTGGAGCAAAAAGAGAGATTACTTTGTATTACATATCCCCAAGCAAGGGGCTTGAATGATGGAACACCACAATGCAATCTCAGGGGGGAAAGAAAGCGGCACAAAAATACAAACAGAATTCCATGAAACAACAGCTCATTATCATACCGACACCTCTAAGGCTATGATTTGACATGAGCTGTGCTCTCAGCATGCCTCAGCTGCACTCTGGGATATATTTATTACATCTGTCAGCACCTTAACATCTTATTTCCAATATTTCTGACCTATAGTACTGTACGTGTTACGCACAAGGAGATAAGTTATTGGAAGAACCTAATGAACGATCGACCTCGACTTATAAATCTTACTGCAACTGTATTACCTTGTTCAATACAGATGCTAGATGAGCCGCTCTGTACGATGCTGGAGGGGGGGGGGG
>NC_051432.1:13546180-13613251 GCF_001649575.2 Kryptolebias marmoratus
CCCCCCCCCCCCCTTTTCAGCGTTACATTTTGATGCCTCTGAGAAGCAAGTTAGTCATTTTCATTTTATTTTCCCGAGCCCGGCTGCCTGAGGAATCTCACATTATGAAGAAGACCTGAGAAGGAAAGAACCAGTTTTAAGTGCTGAAGGAGGAAAATGAGAAACATAGAAACTTATGTGCATTTATTTTACCCCAACTTCTTATCTACTCTCCCTGTTTTACATACTGTAGGCTGTGTGTGTGTGGACTGCAGGATATACTGTATTTAATGTACGTGTACTAAAAATACGGTGAGCATGAGTGCCTCCTGTGTGAATGTGATGGGGAGTGAACTCATTTCATATTCATTAAATGCATATTTTTCTCCTTTCTTTTTGGAGAAGGATTCGACAGAAACATACACTCAAACACACAGGGAAAAAATAAACTCATATAAAAAACCCTGCTTCCCACAGTCCTCTCCATGTGCAGACTACAGATAAAATATTTCCCAGCAGCCACACACTCACGTGTCATGGCATTTAGTCTCCTATAAGTGCCACAGCATGCAAGTTGCTCAGTTCACTGCTGCACTGATAGAACAAAGAAGCCACAAGAAAAATATTTATGCGATTATTTATTCTCCTAATTCTCATTTGTTTGGAATAAATATCAAAACTTAGTGTGACTGTCAGGCAAAAATCCAGAGGAATCATTTTTTAACATTTGTGGCACATAAATATGCAAATACAAATTAAAGACCTAGCATTCTTTGAAAGAATACACATTGGCTGCTTCCTTTCATATTTTAGACTAAGATCATCTTATGAGGAGAAGAAATAAAGTAACAGCCGTTTTGGTCAAACTTTCACTTATAGATATACATTAAATGATTACTTTCTAAGAATTTCATTAAAATTCATTCTCAAAAATGTGATCGTGGTTCATGTGAATCTTTGCATTACACAAGAATTTACACAAAATTCTGTGGTTCTTATCAAGCACAGATATCAGCAGCAGCTACCTGTGGCTCATCGGGTGCAGCCTGGGGCACTTCTGACAGGAACATCGTAGTGTGAAATTTATGGCAATGTAAAGCCTTGGGAAAACAGTCACTCTAGTTTTTGCAGATTCTTTGTGTAATTATTGGGCATGAAATGTCAGATTTCTTAACATGGAAGGAAGAAAGTAATTAACAAAAATAGCGGCAAGTGTTCCATGTAACACTTTCAAAATAATAATTAAAAAGACCGTACAGCATTTTAAAAAAAATAACTGTTTTTTAATTCAAACAAGAGGATTTTGCAAACTTTTTTAATGATTATTTTGCCAGTTTTAGCAGTAATATATATAAGTAATACAAAAAGAAAGTAACAACGAAAAAGTTACATGAAGTTAGGGTATTGGAAAATAAGAAATAATAATAAAAAAATTTCATCAAATGCAATAAAACTGGTTAAGTTACATTGAACACTGTTACTCTAACTAATAAAATACTGTGAGCTCATTTGCAGCAAGAAGAGATTTTTATCTGTGTTCAGCCACAGTGTTGCAAAACCGTTTTCTACCATTCTTATGTACTATTTCAGGAAACTGACTTGCAGGGATGTTAGCGGTAACATTTGATAGCAGATATGATCTCCTGGCATCAGAATTTTTTTTTCATGTTGCAGGCTCCGATTCCAGAAAGTGAAAATAGCCAAGGTGCCAAGGTGAATGGTCAAATTTGTGAAAATGTTGCACTGATTGGTCAAAATTGCAAGACTAAGCAAAAGTTGCAAGGATTAGTTGAATTTATGTCAACAGTTGCAATCGCAACTTCACATTAGAGCTGTTTCAAAATGGCAGCAATTCACTTGGACTAACAGTTATCTAATTAAACTGGTCAGAATAAACTATTTCTTCAAATTAAGGCTGTGAAAATAACTTTCTACAATAACATTTGTCATCCCGCAAAACTTCAAAAGATCTGACTTCTCCCTTTTATTGTTTCCACAGTCTGATAAATACACACAAACACAAGCACCTGAATACTCATGGCCAGTGCTTACGGCTACAATTTTTCTCCAGTTTAACTGGATCAGATGGTTGATCTTGGTCTTTTAGGTCAGGCTCAGATAAAATCGGTCACAGGGGATATTGTGTACGGGAGAGTTGGCTGTCTGTGGATAAGTATGAGAATTGGAGCAGGGTGATCCTAAGAACTCTGGGCTGGTAAAACGATATTATCATGATAGGGGCCTAAACTGTTGGTGGTGGAACAGTTAAGAAAGGCTCAGTCCAATTGGAATGGATGAATAAGCCATGAAGCCAGGCAGCAAAAGCACTGGTCTGTGATAATGAAGTCTTGCCACGGTAAATCTCTAATGCACGCACACACACATGCACGTGGACACACACACAAGCACCCTAACACAAGCATACAAATTCATATCAAAATCAAATCTCTCACTGAGCTGTAGAACTGGGTCACAGAGTGCTTTTCCTATTGAGTGCATAAAGTTTTAGAGATAACAAGAAGTGCAGAGGGGGGACTACAGTGTGAGAGTTTCTGAAGAAATATATATGGAAAAGGCAAAACAGGGCTAAAAACGTCAAAATTACTGTAAAACTAGTGACAAAATACAACTGTTTCCCAATATGTTAATTAAGAGTTTGCTCAATTTTCATGCCTCAGTAGGAAAACATTCTTCATATCTGTGGTGGGGTCGAGCTTTAGCTCCCTTCGTAGGACAAAAAGCCATTCCTTCCAAGCGTAAATACAACATGCAATACTGAGACCTCTGCATCTTCTGAAACAACCTTGTTTTATTTGTCATCCTCTGTTCCCTTTTACACCAAACTATAATTAGAGCCTTTATGCCAGAAGATGTCTAAAGTGGATTTTTCCAGTTTTTATTATTTCTGAGCCAAGCTTCTTTGTCTTTTTACTGCACCGTTCAGTAACAACAGAAATAGACAAACCTCATCCATGCAGATATTATTCCCTCCTCCTGCTGGTTGGAGGATGTCAGGACGTATTATATTTCCTTTTCAGAAGTTAACTGCCAAAACTGTGACCTCAGGATGAAGAATGATAATAGGTAAAACAATGTGAATGCAGCAGACACTTCTGGTGATAACAGAGAATATTGTTGTGAGTGAAGTCAATAAAGCACTAAGAAGTTGCTGTAAGACAGCATTGTTTAATGGAGCCTGTTCATTTTCTTGCATTACTTAGACATCAGCACAAAATAAGTGATTTTAATTAGCAAATGATGCCAGTTGTTTGGTATTCTAACTGAACACAAATATCAAAGTAATGCTTACAAAGTGACTAAGGCACATCTTTTTGTTCTGCCACACAAATAGCAGTTTCTGTTGTGATTTAAATAAATATATCGGTGTGCTGCTGTTAAAGTGAAAACGTAGAAGTACACATACACAAAAAAGCTATCTATACTGCTCTAACACTGCTGGTTAACTGGAGCAAAGTGTGCACTTCAAATTTTCTTACAAAAAGATACAACTTAGTAGAAATTACAAAAAAAAAAAAAAGAAATCAGATAAAGCAATGACAAGAAAATTTAAAGACGAATGAAATTCTCAGTTCCTCAGTTAACCATTTTCTTTCTTTGAGATTCAGTGAGGGTTTTTTCATCACTCTTGTTTGGTGCCATTTATTAGATTGGGTGATTGAATGCTAGAGAATCAAGACATATTGTCAATTTAACAATTTATCATTTAACAAACAGGGGTCTCTGTAACATGGGAAACAAGCATGCACAGCCACAACAGCCTGGGAATGGGATGACATCCCATTCTCAACCAGTATTTGTTGTAAGTCAGCCATATGTGTTGTTTCTCAGAGCTTTAATAAAGTAATTTTGCTTCATAATGGAAGCAAATGCTACCAGGCATTTGCTTTTTAAATTACACTGACAGTTGGCGTTTTAGCCTCTATTCTGAACTTTACCCTTAATCAGCAGGCAGATGTTTTCAAACAGCTGACAAATTCCTGGTATTCAGCTTCCAGATTCCAGTTTGGATTGAATTTACTGCTGTTTTTACTATGGCCTTGAGCACTAACGTTTTGGCAATTTTCTTTTCCTCCAGAAACATTTTGCAGGTGGATCACAAATTTACCATTCAAGTTGTGGATAACTCGAGTACTGAGCAGGCATAGAATCAATATTTCACTTTACATCAAGTATCTGCTCTTTGATCAATACAGATTATTTAAAAATGAGAAAGGCCCAGCAATCCCTGAAAGAATTAATATCACTGGCTGCCTTTCATGCCGGAGTTTTAGGCTAAGATCATTTTAGGTTGAGAAATGAGGGAGTTGGAACGGTTATGGTTAAACCTTGAAAATAATGTTATGCACAATCTCATGCACTATTGTGAGGTGTCACGCTCAGAGTATGTGTTTTGATTGACATTCATCTTCTACCACACAGAATTTTAGCTCAATATCGGTAAAATTGTAGTTGTAGCCATTTTTGTGTCTTTTAAGGGTTGTTGGATGTGGCAGCCATCTCAAAACCAGTTAACTTCAAGTGTTAATCAGTTGTAGATGTACATCCAATGATTACGTTCTGCAAGTTTCAATAAAAATTGTCAAGTGGTTCACAAGATATTCTGGTAACAAACACATGCACACAAGCAAACACACAGACACTGGGAAAAACATATTGTCCGCTTTCGCCTTTCAGCAGCAGGCGATAAGAGAAAATCTCCAACCAAGATGACCTCGTTGGGTCTTAAGCTTTAAGTTTCACGCAGACATTCGTGTTCCTACTGCGTGTGTTTGTGGCGGTGTCTGGAGCATCTCTCTGTGCTTTTTTACTTTGAGTGAGAGACGCACCAAGGTAAAAATTTCACTATTATCATTTCAGTGACTTGTGGTGCCCACAAAATAGACAGATCTTCATCCAGCAAACCCACCCATTCATCACGACGCTGTCAGCAACCTTCGGGGGAAAAAAAAAAAAAAAAGTGACCCAGATCCCAGGAAACAAAAACAATTCGTGACAAACATCCTGACCAGTCTTGCATGAAAGTGAGACCTGAGAGAGCGGCTGAAACGCAAACAAATCATAAGAATAAGGAATTTGTTTGCAGCCAGAAAGACCTGTAGCAGAGGGAACTTCATTGAAGAGCTGTAGTAAAAAAGAAAAATCCCATATTCACTGGTCAAACACCAATTTCCTCTCCACGTAGGCTCACCAACAATGCAGATCAAAAGCTTATGAAAAGACGCAGGCCAGAGTCATATATTGGTTCGGAGATTCACTGAAGGCCATCAGTCCTTTGGCTCAGGGAGATAAAACAGTCCCACATTCTCTCTGCTGAGCGAAGCAGCTCAAATTAACGGACTTTCTGCGACAACTGGCTGAGTGGGGATTAGGACATTGTATTAAAATGAAGCATCTGTTTGGGCAGGGAGGATCGCGCTCCTGCCCATGTCGGCGCTGCAGCGGCCGTGCTGCTTGCCCAGCAGAACTAATTTGTGCTGTGAGTCATCGGCTCTTCCACAGGTCAAACATCCCAGAATAAGCCATACAGTACGAACTCGTGTAAAGTTGCTTGGCACCAACATGTTTCCTCACCGGATGAGCTGACAAAACACGCAGAGTCTGAAATCGGGCCGTTTTCTTGCTGCGTCTGGATGTGTTTCTTCACCGTAAGACAACTGTTCAACAGACCATAATGACTTTGTGTGTACAGGTCTGTGTTACAAGGATACCAAATGTGGTATCTGTCACTACCCGCCTCTTCCAATGATACAGCCCTGTGCAAAAGTTTGAAGCCACCACTTATTTCTTCATGTTTTCCTCAAAAGAGTCAGACTTTAATGTCGTCATCATCAACAGTTCTCCAGGTTTAAGACAATCTTTTAGTTTTCTATTAACAGAGGCTGCATTTTTTAAATTTTTGTTCAGTTCAATCATTGTACCTAATCATATTCAGAGAAACTTAAAATCAAGGCTTGAATACATGTTTTTCCTAAAAGTACAGGTAAGTGACAACACAGAACAGAACCTATTGTAAATTGTTTCTGTATCTGGATTTTTGTTACTAGTAGTTTGTTCTCATTAACTTGGTCAAATTGACAAAACAAACAAAACAAAAACCATAAAAAAAAAGAAAAAACAAACAAACAAACAACATTTTGACTGGTATAGGGCTATTTTTGTACCAACAAGGTGACTCACAACAAGCAATTAATCACTGACTTGGCATATCTCTGCAAAGTGTCCAGCTTATACTTGAAAATTTGGGGATTTGGGACAAGTAGAGGACAAAGAACAAGTGTCAGGGCTTAAAACTATTTACAGCAGATGAAAAGTGTGTCTGATTGATGCCCTCAGCAAAACAATCAGCAAAGTTCAGACATTGGACCCGAGAGATGCATTATGCTTCTCAAGATTTGTCCGCTCTTAACCAAAGCCCTGTTAAAAATGACATTAGTGTTAACCTCACTGCCACTAAGCCATAAGGAAGAAAAATTAAAGAAAAGAAAAGACTAAATATGACAGAAACTGGACTAAAAACCTAAACAAAACGTGACTGTAGGAAGGACCTTAATGTGAAACTATTTATCTAAAATTATTCTCAATATGAACAGGGGAGGTCAGATGTCTATAAAACACAGTCGAGGCACTTTCATGGTTTGGTACCAGAGGTTTTGGGGATCTTTTCTAAACTGACAGAAATGTTAAACCTAGAAAAAATAAAAAAGCCCACAAATTTTTATTTAGACATGGATTACTTTGTGAAGAAATTCTGACTTGCAGTGGCTTAATTTTTGTATAATAATGAAACCCAAAAGACTGCCAACACTTCAAAAAGAACCAAAACACACAACAGAAAACAATCACAACACTGTGGGGGGGTGAGGGTGGGCTCCCCAGAGCACAAATGTTAACATTACTGACACAGGGAGGAATTATTCGGAAAAACAATGGAACAAAAGACAACCGACGTTAAAAACAAACAAACAAAATAAAAATGCTTTTGTAATTCTCTTCAAGAAAGAAATGACAAGAGAACATGCTTGAGCGTGTTCTGGCTGTTCTGAAGAATACGAGTCGTTATACCAAATATTGACTTTCAAGCTTGTTATATTTATAGGAAATTTGTTTTGATTTTTGCTTGATTTCCATTTCTGTTTGCGCACATTTCAGTAAATGTATACATGTTTTTTGGGGTTTTTTTTTTGGTATAAAGAATTCATGCCTGGCTCAAGAAGAGAAATAACACTCGCACCATGAATATGTTCTTTTTCTAGTCTGGCTTGTCATTCTTTAAATATGTTACTTTTTCATCACGTTTCTAGTATCTTCAGATTTTTTCTTTCAAAAAATATAATGGAAATGGTCAGGCTTTTGGCAATCTGAAAAAAAAAATTTAACCATGTTGTAACTGGTTTTATTTTGGAAGTATTTCTGTTCTGAAAACAAACTTCTCATCATATATAGATGAAGAAATGCAACAGAGCAGAAACTAAAGTGGTCGGTGGTTCTGACCCATGGATACCTGAAGTAACCGCTGCACATGTTTACTGCTGCACCCTGGATTAGGTGGAAACTGGTGATGTAGTCAAAAAATACCACCGAATATCAGTTCCAGCTTTAGTGTATTCAGGAACAGGCAAACTGTGTGCCTGAATCAGACAAAAATGGAAAATCAGCTGCATTTATAAACACTCTGTTTTTCATGTTAACTACCCAAAGTGCTTAACAGCACAAAGCAAAATCACCCACTCACAACTATATTTCTTTTAAATTTTTCTGCTCATCAACAGCATTTCTGATACAAGGTTTGGATGCTGCCTAGTTTTAATATTTTTGACTCCAGGACAAAAGAATTCGTAAATTGAGAAGCTTACAGTCTGATTATTGGACAACCTGTTCTTCTTTCTGAGCCACAGCTTCTTCAATAGAAATAAAATACAGAAAAACAAATGGAAATAAATTATACTACAACTCAAAAGGAAAACAAATGCATTTTCTAATGTGGATGAACTTTCGTTTCAAAATTACTTGTGGGGGGGAAAGGGTAAAAAAAGTACTTCAGGTCTTTTCCAGCTCTGAATGAATATACAGAATAAAAAAATTAGATCATAAAAAGACCATTGCAGTTTCAAACTTTATTCCTTGTTTCATTTCATAAAAAGATACAAATCTGAATTTCTGGCATACACAGCTTTTTCTGTTTTCAATTGTAACATAACTTTATAAAATGAGCCTCATGTTGTACTGAAAAAAGACTTAAACTATATGATTCAGACCATAAATCAATTATAAAATCAGCCTTTTTTATTCAGTTGTTCTTCCCTGCTTTCCCACTATTTGTACTGTACATTTACAATAAATGTTTGGTCTTAGACATCAAAAACACCTCCAAAAATGAATAAGAAATCCATAGATTTGAGTCTGGAAGAGTTTAAAAGTTTAAAATGAAAAATGTGTAGGAACTTTGAATAATGCTTGAAACATTTATTGTTAGTATACTGAAACAAGTTTCAACAAGTTTGTAAACAAGTTGATTAAACGCTAAAAAACAAATGGCTCACTTTCATTATTGTTATTGTTTTTTATTTTCAGTTTAGAAATTATTTTTTTCCTAGAGGACTTTAACATTAGCAAAGGCTGCAGGAAAGTGTGACAAATTCAAAATCATCATGTCTGAAGTTGCTTTTCTGACCCTTTTTTTGATTCCAGAGCAGAGTGATTATCAGAATAATACAGATGAAAATAGTAAAGCCACAGTCATCTCTAAAAATAATGGTGCAGTGTTGATTTAAGAAACATTGTCAGTTATCAAAATTCCTCATGGCAGCGCAAAAGTACCACTTCAGGACTAAAACATACTCAAACGAACAACAAACGTGAGTCAGACCCACTGTACACCCGTGCAGCCCCACTACAGGGGAGTAAAAATGGCTGCTCTGTGCAGTTCCACAGGAACAATATCTGCACTCCACTGTGTAGCCACAATCAGAAATGTGCAAACGCAGAGGGGGCACTGCAGTTTCTTTTCAAACTGCGGCTCACACAGCCAGTTGAGCGAGATGCAATTATACTCAGTGACTTGGGATCACCCACAGGAAATAAAAAGCTTAAGAAAGCAACTTAGGGAAAGAAGCGAGTACAGACAGAAAATTGTTCAAAGTACATATTTTCAGACATGCGTGTGAAAAATACAACAAAATTCCGTCAAGACAGACCAGGATGGACACAGGGGGGTTTGTCTCGACAGCTTGGGGCTGCAGGTAACACATTCTTACTTTAAATAATAAAATGAAATTTTCATGCCAGTTTTGTTCTACTGACAGCAGATATTTAGTGTTTACATGGAACTAAATGAGTTTCCTATCTATAAACACAACAAGGTTTTACTCAAAGACAATAAAGCGTACATACACAATATTTTGGCAATCTTGTGGTAAACATGTTGCATTTGTTCACTGATCACCCGACCACCCTACACAGCATCCCTGTATTTTGTTCCTGGTCCCCATGGTAACCCATCTGACCTTCACTTTCATTCACAGAAATACTATTCATCATTACCGAAGTACACCATTTGTGATTACTTTTACCTGTCACAGAAATGTCTGTCCTTCAGGAGCACAGAGGATGACTCCACATTCAGTCAGAAACCTGATGCTCTGCCATTCTCACAAACACACCCCACTTTACCATGATCTGTGTTCGAGATGGGAATTCGAAGATAGAAACTAGCTCATGCTAAACTCACTGACTTTTTGAGAAACTATAGATCCCCATCTTCTCTTGTCCACATACAGTAAGATGGTTTTAGATTCTGTCAATGTGTGTTTATTAAAGGCAAACTCTACAAGAGTTTACGTGGAAAACAAGGTAGGTAAATAAAGGAAAGATCTGAAAATCCATCTTAGCTGCATGAATTTTTGGAAAGCGAGGTCAGCGTAAATGAAATGTAAATATGGAGTAATACTTTATAAAATAGTTTAAAACAGCAAAATACCTTTATTTTAGTGAAAAGAATTCCTGTTTCTTTACACAACCTTAAAGTGATAGGTCTTTTGAAGTGGGGTTCATTGAAAAGGTTATGATGGTTTATTATTTAACTGTTAAGTACAGCTCTCTGAATGACCTCAGTTTGGAGAAATAGAGTTAAACTCAGACTGAACTGACAAACTAGGTAGTCTGAGCTGGACCAGGACTAAAGTGAATTGTTTAAAACAACAACCTCAAAAACCTTGCAGTGGTTCCAGCAAATGCTGTTATTTTAGTCCTTTACACCACTGTCAGCTTTGCATTACACAGGTATTTACATGGAATTCAATTAATTCAGGCTCAAGTAGTACAAGAAGTTAGTTATAGCACTTATCATATCATATTTCTGTTAGAATGTTTTGTTTATTGCAAAACAGTGATGTAATGAACTACAGTTAGCACTTTCATGACGCTTTGAAATCTTTGAAACTAGAGTTGTTTTAAGACGGAAGCAATCCACTTTTGGCTTTTCACTGCTCAGACTAGTCGTTAGCTCATCAGTTCAGTCAGAACTAATTTCTGAGATAATTCAAAACTCTATCTACAACAGGTAAGATATTAGTTGTTCATGAATATCCCACATAACCCAATTTTTGGGAGTCTAAACTACCTTAAATACCTAATTTCTAATTTCTATTTAACTTTGTTTTTTTTTTTTACTTATCAACATCAGCATGACACATACCACTGGTTTCTGTGAAATGCTAATGAGTTTTCGAAATATAAAATTTAAATAATCATTTTTTTTCGTTTGTAACTTATTTAGAATCAGACTTTAGCTTAAATGATTATAAACACAGTTGATTCATGCTGTTGAAAAGCTCTATAAACATTAAGCTTAAAGGCTGGACAAACCTTCAGAAAACTATAAACTCCTTTGTGGACAGCATGGGTTCTACACAAGTTCTAAATTCTAATTAAATGCACATAAACAGAAAATATTATTTGTCATTTTCTCTAAAACAACAAACAAGGCCTTTTCCAGTCATTCTATGCTACGATGCTTCTCAGAAAAACATTTATTTTCTGTCCTTTGTGAAACAAAAAAAAAAGAAAAAGCACTTCAGAGTGCCGTATACTCCCACGTGGTAACACAACATTCCTGAAACAAACAACACTGGCAGCTACTGCAACGCTCCTGCTGTTCCAACATCTGCGGATATAGGCTTCCTTCCCTGACTCAGTGTCAAATCTAAGTTGATCTGTCAGGTGTTGATCTTTAGAGTCTGAGGTCTAAATTTTTGATGAAAAGAAAGCAGCGAGCTCGACAGAGACACGTTCTTACCTCAGACTCAAGGTCAGTCGTTCATCTTTCGCCCTCAGCAGATCCCCCACTGAAAACGTGGCACTGCCCAGGAAGCTGCTCTGTAGAGACAGGACAGAAAAGAAAGAAACTAGATAAGTTAAGTACTTCAGCGGCGCTCAAGAAGTTAAACAATAAGATGGTTACAAGAGACTCATCGCAAAAGTTATGAACCAGAAATCACTCAAAATTTTCACCCCCCCAACAAAAATATAAAATGCATAGTCAAGACATTTGAACATACAGTTCACCCTCCTTGTCTGTTTTTTTGTCCTGTCTGATGTAATTCTGTCTTCCCTTTTCTGTGTGCTGACAACATGTGTTAGCTGCAGGCATGATATGAACAAGGATCGTCAGAGCACGAGAACTGGGTCACGAAGAGAGAAGTACTGGACAGGCCCATCAATAACGCAGCGCGATGATCTACATTTGTGGAAAACACACACCCTCGCGGGGACGGCCGGATTCACGCACGTCTACTCACACACCTACACACGAGTCCTGCACCTGCACCGAAAGCTCTTCACATCCTAACTTGTGCTACAAAGAAGGGAACAAACGGTGGCTCAGACAAAGATCACTGCAAACAGAGCTGTAACACAACCAGAGAGAGAAGTGGGTCCAGATTTGGCCCGGGACGATAGCCGGTTTCAGAGTTTAACACAGCGTTAAAAAGTCATGGTGTCAAAAGCACTAAATCTTTCAGTCATGCCGTTTTGATGTTATAATGAACCTACAACAATCATTATTAAGCAATATGGGAGATTTTTTAGGCAGCAAAAGTATTACTAATTGCATTTTTGTTTTTAAATTAAAGCAAATAAATACTTTGATGTATTTTTTTTCTTTTAAATTTTTGTTATAATACAGTAAAACTGTGTTACTTTTGCTTAACTTCTTATACAGTCAGAATCTCATACCGGCCGATGCACTTTATTAAGAGTACCTGCACTGTGTCACAAGAGTAAACTCTACTACAATTTTCCAACCACTTTTTTCACCAACATAAAGTGTTTCTCATTCTGGTTTTTCATAACAGCGTTTCTGATGGTTCATTGAACACTGAAATTATAATACCCAACAAGACATTTCTGCTTTGTGTTTCTCTGTTATTGTACACCTCTGTCAGCGGCTCGGCATTGCCTCTGAAGATGGGAACAGAAGTGTGATTGTTTTTCTAATAAATGTAAATGACTTTCAGGTATTGTGAGCGAACAAATAAAGCGTGCACTCTTCACCTTATCGAGAGGATGTGCAAACAGAAAGAGCTGTGAAAATGGGATGAAATCATGCAGTCTTACAGGAGATGAATGTTTCATGATAAAATGCAGAGCAGATCTGGCATCGGTCAACACTGTACGGTTGTAGTCATCGCCCACTCGCTGCTGAAAAGAAAAGGCAGATTGTACTTTTGCCTGTGTCTGTGTCTGTGTGCTCATTTCTCTGCTATGTTAGCAAAATATGTGATCAACCACTGGACAGCCTTTAAGCCAACTCTTAGAAAATAATCATAAGGTGTACATCTACAACTGATTACCTTTAGAAGTCAACCCTATTCAAAATGACTGCCACGCAACCTCAGCAAACACATAAATAGCTCTAACTCAGTTTTTACAGTTGCTGAGAGCTAAAATATGATATGTTAGTAGCTGAGAGTCATCACAAACTTTTATTTCAAATGCTAACTGATCATGGGATTTTTGTTTTTAAAACTTTGCCATTAACTATTGGCATCGACGCTGTCTGTCTGTTTGCAAAAAATCTCATGAACCACTGCGTGAATTTTAATAAAACTTCAGAAAGCAATGATTGGATTCATGTCTATAACTAATAAACTTTTGGAAACAACCCAAGTCAAGTTGGTTGTCAGAGCTAATCAGACTTAGCGAACACATAACTGGCTTTAACTTAGTCAACTTTACAGATATTGAGGTTAAATTTAGTGTGGTAGTAGGTGATAGTCATCCTCCCCACATACTTTGAGCGCTAACACATCAAGATTGTGTGTCATTTTCAAGGTTTGAACAAAACAGCCATAACTAAGACCATTTTTATTGTAAAATGATCTTAGACTCAAACAAGACCAACAGACTATATGTAATCCTTTAAGGAATACTACGCCTTTAATTGTTTATTAGAATAAAATAAAACCCAAACCAAAAAAAAAACAAAACACGTATTCTAAAAAAGACATTTAAGAAGTTCTTGTTTCAATCACAAAACCAATTAATGATATATTTGACAAAGACCAAATCCATTTAATTTTCTTAGTGTTTGAAAAAATTAGAGTGTCATTTAAAAGAAAAATAGCAGACAAGATTTATCAATTTAGATGACCAGTTTTTAATGAAATAATCTATTAAACAACTAATTGTCTAGCTGTAGTTATAACAGGTCCACATTTGATTTGCTCAGTATTATTTCTTGTGTCATTACATCTGAGCTCTGAGCTCTATCTGTTATATTAATTCAGTAATGGAGGGCCGTTTTTGTGTCACAGCAGTCCTTGACATTGATGTGAGATGAAAATTAATTCTGCTGAATTCCACTCACTGAAACATGAAGGTTTGAAGGGAGAAAAATTAGGAAAAATTACATTTAAAAAAATTATAGATAATATTTGCTCTCACCATGCACTACCTTATGAGGATGTTGGAATACTGATATAAATCAATTTTAAAATAAAAACTAACCAAATGCCAAGGTTTTAAACAATGTATAATCAGTTTGTGCTCAGAGTATGTTTTGGGAATGACTCTCAGCTACTACCACACCTAATGTTAGCTTATTGTTTGTAAATTCAGCTGAGCTATAGTCATTTTTGTGTTGGCTTTTAAATGAGGTTGACTAAAAAAGTTAATCAGTGGTAGATGTACATCCAGTGATTACTTTATGAAAGTTTCATTAAAATTTGACCATTGTTTTTTGAGATAACAGACAGACAAACATGCACACACACACAAACACAGAGGCAATTACATTGTTGCCAATCTTCCATGGTGGCGGGCAATAAAAAGCACCAGAAAGATAAAGCGACCCTGCCACAGGCTTTGGGTCATACAGCTGTTCTGACTAAGTGACTAAAGAAAGCTGCAGTGCTGCCCTGAAATGCAGCAAAAATGCCAAATTTAATTCACTTCACGTCAGTTTTATTTACGGCGCACCAGTCTGAGATGAAACAAAGTCTCAAAGCAGTTTGCATCACGGAAACACGAAACAACCAGTGATTACATGACTGTTACTTTTTTCTTTTTTTAAATTAAATGTCAGCAACTATAACCATTTAAGCTTTATGTGATTTAAGGTTGTCATTGACTGGAATATTGTTTACATCCCTTAGCCAACAACCAATTATTTTTATAAATCAAAAACAATAGTAGAAAACGCAACAAAAAGAATCAGTTTTATTGAAGTAAACTACACCTAAACCAAAGGAAAAAAAATTCTGTATTTGTCTTGTTTATTTCCAGCTCAAAGTTGGCTGAACTCCAAAATGATTTCTCTTCTAACGACTGTGTTTCTTTGCTCCCCCACAGAGGCCTGCCTGACAAATTGAGACCCAGTGAGTTAAACCGACACATTCTGTTTCTTCACCTTTCTTCTTTTTAATACGTTACCATCTTGCCTCCTCCCTCTTCCGAATGCTGCACAGCCTTATCTCTTCCTCCCCTTTTACTGGCTTCTCTGCAGTATCCTGGATCAAATTTAAAGAAAAAAAGGGCATCCTGTCTGCTGACCTTTCTCTAAATCATTTCCTCTTCTGCATTTTTTCTGCTATCCCCATACAAATACTCAAACGCTGGCAGCCAAATGCTGTCCTGAATACGTTCCTCCGCTCTCTTCCATCAGTATCCATTCACAAATGCAGCCATGAGCACTAGTAAGGACATAAAAATGCATTTAAAAACATGCTAAATTAAAAGCGTAGCATGCCTTAAATGAATGCATATTGCCCACCAAGTTCAAGGTGACAGTTTTAGACTAAGATCACCATATTTTGGGAAATGAGAGTTGTACCCTTGGAATCTCCATGGTTTCAATTGCGCCTCTTTAAATTAGAAACTTTTACAGCCGACAAATTGATAACACATACATATAACACACAACAAATGCACAACACACACAACACAATCATGCACCCAGTAAACTCATGAAAACACAAACTCTATGATTTAAAGTGCTGTCTCTTTTTTCTTAAAAAAACAAACAAAAAGCCAGTATGTGTCAGGATTTTTTTGTTTGCCTGCCACTCCCATCTACACCTGCCCCAGGTTTTGTAATCACTCACCTGTGTCCACTTCCTCTAATTACCTTCTGCCTTTAAAACCTGGTCATCTTCTCCACTTACTTACTGGCCTGTTGTCGCTTTCATGAGCTGTCCGGTTCTCCTTAATGTCATGTTTGCAACATTTTAGATTTTTGTTAGTGTTTTGGTTTGCTGCCATGTCAGCTTTTGATTTTGGTTTTCTCATTTTAAATAAATTAGTTTATTCCTGAAGCTCTAAGAAAGAGTTGTTGGATCTATTATTTTTAATGCTGCTGTACATGTGAAGTTGTCACCAGAAAAAAAAAAAAAAAATTTTGTAAATTACATCAGTCTCATGTGTTACTGCCATGTCTTGCAAGATGGGCACTAACTCTCAGCTACTACCACATCAAACCTAGTATCTGTAAATCTTATTAACTTATGGCCATTTTTATGCTATGGCGGCCATCTTGAATACACTTCATAATAAATCTGTTGTAGCTGTACATCCAGTGATTACGTTCTGAGAATTTCATTGAAATCCATCCAGTAGTTTATGAGATTTGCTAACATAACAGGCAAACAAACTCATGCACACACAGACACAGACAAAAACATTATCACCCTTTTGGGTTCGGCGGCAGGTGATAAGAATAAAGAAAATGGTGCAAGTTCTTGTAACAGAGTGAAAATGTTCTCATAAAGTAAGCAGTCAGGATCCCCAACGGGCACTATTTAATATGCACAACGTCAGATTCTTCAGCGCTGACGTATGTTTGCCCTGATAACCCAGAGCACATACAAAAAAAGCCCATTACACACCACAGATTAGCATTATTTTCTCATGTAGCCATTACTTGTAAGCTTGAACAGAATGTCTGGTAAATGGTCTCAGAAATCCATTCCTGAGCATCACTTTACGGCCACTCACAGGGCTTGAAAAATAATGAAGCTCTAGAGAGCATCTCCTTACGCAAGATCAAAGTAGTAATACCACAGAAAAATGAGTGAAAGATGAGGGCAGGAGGAGGAGCGGCAAAAGAAAAGATGACAAACGATGCTCTTCCAGGATCATGGAGGATTGATTATAATGGTCCTCCTCCGCTCCTATCATGCCATCTCCGACTCTCTTCTTGTTCCTATCTGTCTTTTCACCTGCCTTTTTTTATTCCC
Organism: Kryptolebias marmoratus; assembly: GCF_001649575.2. Taxonomy (NCBI): domain Eukaryota; kingdom Metazoa; phylum Chordata; class Actinopteri; order Cyprinodontiformes; family Rivulidae; genus Kryptolebias; species Kryptolebias marmoratus. Next base: position 13,562,911 of record NC_051432.1, read on the forward strand.
CTCAGAGCTTCTGCTGGTCCTGCAGGGTGAAAAGCTACAAGAGAAACTTTTGATTCATGATCTCCTCCTTTAGTTTTCAGGGAAAAAAAGAGTTTTGACCAATGTTTTACAAACCTAACCGAAAAGAGTTATCAAAAACCAATGCAAAATGATAAATTATTATTTTTAAAAAATAAATAAAACTTGTGCAGGAGCACGCAGAACTGAGATCATACACATCTGCAGGCTATCTTAAAATTTCTCTACAGAGCCTTCAAGGCCACAGCATCTGTTCATCCCTTGGCAGAGGTAAATGGTCCAGCTCAGGCTGTAGATCTATTGATTCCCACCATCTACGCCTGGGGTGACAGAGTGACACAAAGACACACACCAACAGACTGCCTCAATCATTCCATCTCCAGCTATTTGTCTCACACATAAAAACTACTGCAAACATCTGAGGCGGAGGACATTCATCCATGTGCCGCAGCCACAAAAACACTTCCTATAAAAAATGTCTCTGTCAGATGTGAATCGATAATTAATGTGCATCCTGTGTATTATTAACATCTCTGTTATTACCAGATCTACACCACAGAGGTCAGTAGTGTCTGCTTGACTGCAATCCCTCACAACAAATGTGCCTCTACAAATTGCCCTAATTAAGTCATCAGAGATGTCCTGACATGCAATTAGGCTCTAACTGTGATTATAGAGAGCATAAAATAAGACAGAGCAAAGATGGCAAAACATATGCAGTTTGTCGGACACACAATTACACACACAAGGACGTCCACTTACAGTTATGTCTCAGAATCCAAAAGAGTGAGGCAGTGAAACAGTGAGAAAAGAGCTACAGACTTGACAGAAAGACTGAAATAAGGAAAGACAAAGTGATGTTATGTCTTCCTTCTTCCTCTTAATGAGCTCCAGGAAGGTCCTACAACAATCTTCCCCCAGTCCTCGGGTAGAGTTACTCCAAATATATGTCTGTTTTTTTTTTCTTTTGCTCTTTAAAGAGCAGCAGGCACACGAGCCGATTCATACATCGACAATACGGAAACACATCAAACACACACACACTCAGAGAAACGTACACACTGCAGCCTTCGCTGTGACTGAGAAGTGGCTGGAGTGAGCTGCTGTTGCTGCTGTGGCTGGCGTGACGGAAAGCGAGACCAGTGAGAAAGAGAGAAGGAGGAGGAGGAGGAGGGAGGAGGGAGCAGACAAATACAAGCAGTTGAGGCATGGGGTGGTGGTGGTGGTGTGTATGTGTGTATGTGTGTGAGGGGGTACAACACAGAAGAGGAAGAAGCAGAAAGGAAGGAAAACAGACAATTAATACATAAAGAACCAAGATAGCAACAAAAACAAGGGGAGAGAGATATAAAAGGATCCACAGACAGACTTGTGTGTCACACCTCGGCTGCTGCCTCTGACTCAGATCGCTAACGGGAAAAGAAACACTTGTTATGGCCACTTGAATTAATTCTAGCTGCACGATGCAAAGTATACGCGAGTAGGTGTGTGTGTTTGCATACAGATAAATACTTCAAAACACACAATGACATACTTGAGAATCACACAAGAGGTTTCATGAGACACACACACACATACACACACACACTCTCGCCATGCATTTCAAATCAGATGTTCACTGACACATCCAGCTGCTGCTGAAAGACAGAGAAAGGGGAAAAACCCACACAGCAACACCAGTGACAAGCTTAGGTTTTAACTATTTGGGTTTGAACCCCGGATTAAGCAGGGTTTAATTTACCCCCGCTGCCACAGAGGCATGAGTAATTCTGACTGAACAAAAGACCTGCTCTCTAGTGGGCCTTATCACCCCGAGCAGGTACACAACCCAACACATTGAGACACGCATGTACACCCACCAGGGCACTTTACCATTTTTACACACATACGGCTTGGTACAAACGCTCCAAGTATCGGAGGTCACGGTAATCGTGAGTTAACCTTTCTGAATATGGGAGGTGGCATTAGGGAGTGTGGGTGGAAAGTCTGCTTTCTGCATTTATTAGGTAGAGGATTGATGACCTGGATGCCAAGTGGAAGTCAAAGACTGATGCATGAGCTCATATCTGCCAAAAGATTACCCAAGACGCCTGCTAGTCTGCTAACAAATTGCTTACTCTGACTATGCAAAGTGTTTTTGTAATCTAGTGCTGATGCCAAACACATTTGCACATTTTTAGTTATTCATTGCTTTTATTCAGTGATTGCTTAAAAAGTTTGTGGCTTCTCTCTCCTGCTCCCCCATCCTGCATTTAATCTTACAATGGGACTTAGATTCATTCCTACAGAAGCTGAGAGGTACTGCATGCATGAGAAACTGTAGATCAAAAGCACCTTCAAAAATAAATCAAACGCACATATTTAAGGCTAAACTTTGAAGTTCAAAATGTTTGACGCATTTCAGAAGTTTCAAGTTGTGAATTCTAAAAGAGTGCACTCAGACTGGCAATGGCAGCCATTGTTGTTGAATTCACACCTGGAAACAACACTGAACTCTACATTGTTCCTTCCTGCAGACATCACATTTTTCCACTTCCTGTTCCCTACAAAATAAAATTCTTTTTACTTTACTGTGTTTTTCCTGTGGGCTTTTGGTCGCAGCTTTGTTGAACCCTGGGGTTATTAAGGATCACCATGACAAAAAACGTTAATAAAATAGCTTTTGCTAAAGCCACTTTGAAAATTTTGAGATTGGAGTTATTTTAGGAAGGCAGCAATCCACTCTGACCTTAGCCCCACTTTGACTAGCCATTAGCTCATCACTTCGGTTGGACCTAAACTATAGTCTTTTTAACTGAAGCCTATAAAAGAGATAATTATTAGTTGAACAGCTGTCTTCTTTTTACAGAAGCCCACTTCAAAAAACACTTCTTTCAAATTACTATTTCTTTAACGCGACCACTATAGCGATACTGATCAAAAAAGGCTCTTCCTTATATTATTTTTAAGTGCAAAAGTTTTTTCAAGGGTTGTCAAATATATCTTTATGTTAAGTTAAGCAATTCCTGTTATATTTTGTTAAATAAAAAATACATACTGACAAAAAAATAAATAAAAATAGAGTTGTATATTGGCCATCGACTGCCCTGACATCTGAAGATCAGCACTGGCCCTAAAAAATGCATCAGTTGACCTCTGCACCACTTTTAGCTAAATGTTAACAGCACTAGTAGCTGAGCACAAACATAAGAGCACTTTCAACTGATCTTTCTTTAACTTTAGCTGCATTTGTTGGCAGTGGATGTGACAGTCTATGTAAGGATGAAAGAGCAAATGTCAGTACCAGCTGATGCAGCTGGACCTAGGATCTCGGATCTAAGCCCAGAAAAGCACATACAAGCAGTGGGTTTGTGTATTCCTTAAGTGAACTAGTGCCAGACGACCACGTTATTCAAGAATTTATTACCGGGTTCTATACCTTGACTTCCCTCCTACCTTTTTGATTGGAAACAAAAAACATAAAACTTCAGCAACAACCCCTACCACTACAACCTGAGTACATTGTAAAAACTGTTGAACGATCATTACAACGAGCCCGAGGCATTGACCTAGCCTTCAACCTCTGCTGATCCCAGTCTGCTCACGCAGCTACAAAACACACAAGAGAATGCTCTAGCTAAGTCTTCAGCACAGATTCCAGAGGGCACAATGAATTTACTGATAATATCCTGGTTTCTGAGTCACAGGAGACCTATCTATGATGAGGGTCAGGGAGTTTATAAACATTTATGTCAGACTGTTGGTTTTAATGTTATGGCTCACGGATAAAAGTCTGTGGCACTTTCTTTTAGTCTGTTAACCATCCTGCTTAATCAAAAAAAAATTACTATTGTATTTTAGATACAAAAAGTCTTTGAATGAACTTGTGTTTCACATTTTCAAAAAAAAAAAATCTGCCCACAAGCAGATGTGATACATTATAAAAGGTCATATTACCATCAGGCTAGTCTCATTTTTGAGCCAACATTGAAAATTATGAATTTTTGAAGTAGTGTTTCTTGTGAATGTGATTGAATGGTTGATTTATGAGTCGTTACATGATTTTTCACCATTCCAGTCTGACCTTTATATGAAAAGTACAGCAAATTTTGTGTACATTTGTTTGTTATCCACGCCCCCCCCCCCCCCCCCCCCACACACACACACACCTCTCTCTCTCTCTCTCTCTCTGTGTGTGTGTGTGTGTTTGCTTGTTTTAATTATATGATAGGGTTCAAACATGACAGGACACCAACTTATAGAGAATTCCTCTAAAACGTGGCTACTTTTGTACCCCACAGACATATATATATATATATATATATGTATATAATTGATTATAATAATATAGGTTTAGGTTTATAGGTTTAAATATTTACAGTTTAGTTTTTCAATTGTGATAGTTAAAGATTTGGGTAAGGAACCGTAAAAGCCATGATGTCAATGAAGTGTTCCCATGGGGACATAAACACGAATGAGTGTATGCATGCTTTGTATGCAGCAGACTCATCTGAATTTTATTAATTTGTACTTTGATAGTAAATACTATATGTTCTTACAGGATTTATTTTCCTTTTGCATGCCTCATTAGTCATTTAAGTTATTTTTGACTTTCAAGAATAAATTCTGGACGTGTTTAAGAGCAACACATCCTTCTACTGTTTAGCACGTCTATCTTGTTGTGCAAACACGGCACTGAAACAGAAGAATACCCTCTAGCTCTGGCTTTGATTAAAATAAAACAAGCTAAACTTTAATCTTTTTCAGACAAGTAAGATTATTGGGTGTAAAATTGTGAAAATGGGCTCTTAATTGGCTTAGCTTTTTATGGCTTCCATTTTTTACTCACACAATTCAGTGATAAATTTTATCTGACTGTGCAGTCAAACAAGTGTAAAATGCCTTGACAATAGGGAGTTATTAAAAAAATCATTCACAAATTATACAGAGAAGTGGACCAGCAAAAAAAGCATTAATTTCCATGCATCATGATTGGGAACCAAATCAAATTCTGATATCAGAATGATGCCAAAATAAGTGCCACACTGGTATTGTTAATCAGTTGTATCTGCATTTGGTTATTTGATTATCTGTTTTTTTTCTGAACCACAGATCACTATGCTAAAACATGAGCGACAAGACAAAGCAGACTTTATCATTAGCACATTTTATACATATCTTTGATTCCACAGCACTGAAATCTTCACAAACTGGTAGCTGGAGGAAAAAAAATCCAAGTAAAGCATTCCCTCGTAATCTATTTACACTTTTTGCTCCACCAGAATGGGTTTTTATCCTGGTCAATTCACTGTGTCAAACTCTGTGTGTGCTACTTCGTGTTTCCACAAAAATATGACATCATTCAAACCTTCTAACATAAAACAAAACCAAGTCAGTCAAACTTTCTGTAAGTTCTTCCGTTTTCAGTTTTTTTGCAAACGTTCAGTTCGCTGAAAATGAAAGTTTTGTTTCTGCCTGATACACTTTCAGTACCAAATCCATAACTTTAGCCCAACTGAGACATCGTTTAAACTGTATCAACTTCTAGAGTATTTGTTCAGCCTAAGAGGTAAAGACTCACCGAGAGCTGGCTGCAGAAAGACTGGCAAGCTTCTTCAACAATCTGTCCCTTGCAATTATCAGGAGAGATCTACAGAGCCACATGCAAAAAACACTTTGCTATATTGGACACATCCATAATGCTTTTCCTCATAAAACACTCGAGGCCTTCCGAGGATCTGTGATTCTCTGTCAACGAGGGTCTAATAGCAGCACAGGCTCAATATTCGTACCTGCGCACAAGCATTCTTTGGCTTGTCAATGCTTGCCCCTGAACAAGAATCCACTCCATGGCTTGTGTGCCACTTCATTACTTATTTTTTAGATCTCTTTTTTCCTGCACTTCCTGACTTCATCATGTTCATTGTTCTCTTTGGTTCATTGCCAACTGGATTTTCTAACAGAAGAATCTATGTAGGGGCTACACAGGGCTCAACAAATTTAAAATACATCTTTAAGTGCTATTAAAAAGAATATCAGATACCTACATTCATGTGTATCTCTCTCCCAGACAAACACTGCAGTCTGCCCCCCCATAGTACACTGGGGAAACTACCACTGCTTTGCTCCATACTCTCAGCTTTGGTCCATAAACTTTTATAGCAAGTCCCGATGCAGACTAGGTGATAAAAATCAAGGCTCCCTTCACTCACAGTCTGTAAACATGACTCGGTAGCAACTCCAAAGGCTGCACCACCTCATTCAAAACCCCTCGACTGGCTTGAGTACTGGATTTAAGATTACAGCATGGAAAACCTGCGGTCGTTTTGTTGCTGTGCTTCTGCCAGCAGATGAGGCAGATCCATATGATCATGCACTTACAACATGAAAGTGTTTATTTTGAGCTAGTTTCTGCAAGCTGCTATCAGCTAGAGCCGATGGAGGTTGTGGTTATGAACTTCCCTTCCTCTGACACTGCTCTTAGAGTTGAGGCCCACAAACACAGCGAAAGAAGAAGACGCTTCACAAGAACTGCAGAAAGGACACCTTTTTGATAAGCAACAAAACACATTGCCAAACTTAGTTTGTCACATGATTTTGGCTAACATATTTATGTAAAGCTGTAGGGTTTTGCAACCTGGAAAGTATTTCGGAATGCCTGTAATCGTGTGAGCAATATAAATAGAGTGTTTTTTGCCCTGTATTTTTAGTATACAAGTAACAGGAAACATGCAGATAACAATTCTATGTAACACTGCATATCTGACACTTTACCCCGAGGCAGCGGGTTACAGTACGCAAGCTTTCTTGCCCTACAGCACACTTTCCTTCACCCACACTCACATGCACAGACACACAATAATGGTTCCATAATATGCTAACTCATGCCTGAAGAGGCTGATAGCTCTCTTCTTTAGAGAGCAGGGCTATAGGGGCTGTAAAAGTAAACAGCTCAGATCAAACCAACTCTTAGCTCCCTTTGAAGAATGGAAGACAATTACAGAGATCAGTGGTGCAGCCCAGAGGTGGTTAACAGTCAAGACAGGCAGAAAGACAGAGATTGATGTCCCTGAAGATTTACAGAGTGTGATCCTTAGCGACTTCAGTTAAACCCAGCATTCGGTGCATCCTCACTGAACGTATACGTAGGAACACTGAGCTGTTGCCTGAGGCCACAATATACACTCTGAACCTTGGAGCATTCACCCCTCAGTGCTCGGGATATAAACACGAGTAGTGTAAATTTCACTCAAATATATAGGAAGCTGAAGCAGACTGGAGTTTTATGTGTCTGAGCTGCTTTTGCAATGTTTTACTGATAAACCGGCACTACTTTAATAGATTTATTGACCGCCTTTGGAAAACCTGAAACATTTCTTCCTGGGTTGTGTTTTCTGAAATGTGTTAACAAACAAACAACACCTTTTCAGATATGTGTTTTCTTAAAAAAAAAATAGATGGTTTTCAGTTTTGTAGTGGTGTTTTGTCTGATTGTAGGTTGGAGTTCAACTAAAAACTCCCCTGCCCCTTTATTTCAAGTGAAATAACAATAAAACTGAGTTTACGCAGAGGCCCTAATTATAATACTCACTTCACTTTTACTTAGTAAACAGGATGCAGGAAGAAGTGGGAGACATGCGACAGCCGGAAGATATTTTTGTTTCTCAACACACCACAGTTAGTGTTCTAAATGACATATTTGCTATTTCAGATTGAACAAGACAACAAAAGAGCCCTTTGGTCTAAACATGCAGCTTATATAAAAAGAGAATTTGTCCCTGGTGACTTTGGGTAACACATGGATAGATCCAGAAAGAGCATTTTATTTTGTTTTTTGTTATGTACTCTCTCAAATAGCAATAAGATCCGAACAAATGTATATATATTTTCTGGGGAGGAGAAAAAAAATGTCTTCTCACCATCTTTGGTTGTGCAAAGGGGAAACAACGCTGGCTGTTTTGTGAATATCATATAATTCCATCTGGACAAGCATAACAAAACAACAAAGCAGTGACAAAAATTGTTCTTGTACACACACAAAATCCTCAGTCCTCTGGGTGGGGGAAGGTAAAGAAAAAAAAAGCAGCAAAGTGTCATTTTCACCATCAACAAACTATATAGACAGAACAGCTGTAAAAATGCTGCCATATTACTGTACAATGAAAAATGAGAAGTTTTAAGAGGTAAAATATGAAGGATAGTCATAAAATATCGAATAACATCTGAATTACACCAAAAAGCTTGGTTTTAAATGTTCCATCTAGCACGACTGCACTGTACAAAACCACTAACACATGGTTACAAATGCTTTTTGAGGTTTACTCACAAACTGCGGACAACTCTGGCTTGGCTGGCAAGCTCATCAGTGGCTCAGTTAGCCATGGAAAATAGCTGCCCTTACACAAACACTCATAGCCAACAAGCATCAGCACTTTCCACCAGTGCCTCTCTCTTAAAGGAAACCATTACACTGCAGAAACCCACAGGAAGGCAGGCAGAGGGGGATTTTCTCAAGTACTTTTCTTCACTTCTTGCTCTTGAAACGTTGAAAATAAAAAAAAATACTTTGAGTAAGCTACTTTTCCCAGAAAGAGGGGAAGAAAAAGCTTAAAGTCAGCCACGCATCACATTCACCTGTGACCCAGTAATTTATTTAGCAGTTAATCTGCTTTTCCACATGACACTAATGATCACCAATAAACTGGTTAGAGAGGTGCAGGAGATGGTAAAGGTCAGTCTGATTGGCAAAAAAGATGTTTGGATAAATTCCTAAATGCAAAATGAATACTAAAACTGATCCAGACAAATCCCACCTTGAGGTGTAAGAATGAACAAGGAATAGTTGGGGAAATTTTAACAACAAACAGGTTTCCTGGAAACTCTAGAGATTTTTACTTTGGCAAGAAAAAGTAACTTATTGTTTTCATAATGAAAACAAAACACCGTGAGCCACATGCACGGTTCATTTCCTTTCATTCAAAATGACAAGCAGTTTGACAAGCATTTTATTTTAAAAGGTTTCTGAGGTTATCCTAAAATGAAATGTAAAAACCTAAACATTATTAACAGGAAGTAAGAAAGTAAATGTTACTTTCACTTTCCAACTGAAGGTTTTATTAAAATAATTATGTTATTCTTAGATGTGTAGTAGAACCAAAGCTACAGAAAACAGTCACGTTAAAAAAAAAAGTTATGATGTTACTTCTGTGCTGGCAGGTTTTTTGTGTGACAAGCTCCACTATAAGCTAACAAGCTGCTTTTGGAACATCAAATTAATTACAAATATGAACTCAACGTTGATACTTATACCAGTTTCTACTTCACTTTAACTTCTTGGCACCAGCACATTGCTGAGTCCCAGTAGAAGGAAACAAATGCTACAGCTGTGATGTCAGAAAGGACAGTTTTTAGTTCTGGGAGGTGCTATATTGTTTTGATATAGAGAGAAAAAAAAACTACTCTGACTTTGTGCATTTGATGCACCCCTCACCAGTGAGCAACAAGGGCTTTTTAATAGTAACCTTGTAAGTGACAACAACTGATGCAAAAGATGGCTGGTTACACACAAAACCATTTAGGACAGGGATCCCCAACCCCGGTCCTCAGGGCCCTCTGACATAAATAATTTAGATGTGTCCCTGCTTCAACACACTTGATTTAAATTGATGGCTGCTTAACAGGCTTCTGTTGAACTTGATGACATGCAGAGGATGTAATTCAATTGTTTTAATCAGGTGCGTTGGAGCGGAGAAACGTTTAAAAGTTGCAGGACAGTGTGCCCTGAGGACCAGGACTAGGGGCTACCAATTTTGGAGGTCTACTGTAGAAACCTTTTTAAAAAAGCCAGACTTTTTCAAATTGTTCTTAACAAGTGACTGAATGAAGCACCTATCTGTTAGGGGAAATTAGATTTGGTGACATGTTTTTAATATCTGCTGCAGTATTGTCATGTAGAAAACAGGTCTGATCAGATCCGAGTGGACAGGTCAAACTGGCCTTTCCGTTAAAACAGCTCTCAGGTTCTAATTAAAATAGAGCCCGGGAGCTTGTAATGTTTGTGATTTATTTAAAACTGGAGGTATATCTGCAACTGCTAAACTTTTGAAGTCAACTGAATTAAAAACGTCCACCAATCTTAGGAAACACAAAAATGACGAACTCAGTCAATTTCATAGATATTGAGCTAGAATTTGGTGTGGTAGTAGCTGAGAGGCAACCTCAACACACAGTCTGAGTGCTGACAGATCACTCAAGGACCTTGTCGAAAACCGGAATGCGACGTGCCAGAAGATAAGCATTCCTTCAATGACAGCTAGTTGAATTTCTTAGTTCTGTGACTACCTTCATTCCTAGCTAATTAATGTATCAGTCTCTGATCATTTTTGAATCTCACCATCTCATTTTGCATCCGCATGCCTACACTTTATGCTGCTAGACAATAAATGTGAATCAGGCTCAGATTGAAAGTGTTGTGTATAAAAAAGGCCAATGATAGCTATGTACAATATCTTGCAATAAAAAGGTTCAACCAGATTCCTCTTGTTGATTTGAACTACAAACTAAAAATCCAAACATTTCAAATGTACAAAACAATTTTCTGAAATTAAAAAAATCCTTTCAATGCTACCAAAAGATAGAATATTTTTGTACAAAACCTCTGTCTCCATTGAGCTTTTCTTTTGATGTTCTTTGTGTAAACCTGTGAGTTTCCCCTGGAAAAAAGGACATCTCATGACAAAAGCAAAAACACATCTACTCAGCAGGTTTTATAAGCAATTAGTTTGGCTGCTTAGAGTTATTTGGCTGCTTTTAATGAGTGTGCACTGTTTCAACAACAGTTTTCACGAATGACTGCATGCAACAAAACCAAGAGCACGCTTCATTTTAAACAATTGTAAATGTTCATTGGTACAATCAGTGAGTTCATCAAAGTGCAAATCAGCGCAGCAGGAAAACAAAATAATCACGATGCCCTTCAAAATAAAGGAAACGGGAGGCTTAAACATTGTCAAGCAATAAAAATCATTATTTACAGTCTGAAAACACCTCAGAGGAAAGAGCTGACTTTTGTTCACACATCACTCCAGAGTGGATTTCTCACTTCTCCATAGGGCTTTTAAGATGTGAGACATATGTAGTGTTAACCTGACATGGCAGAATAAGTGCTCAGCTGTCAAAGAAAGAAAGAAAAAAAATGCTTTAGTGTGTTTAAGTCTTTTATTCTCCAGGGTCAGGGGCCATTTACTCACACTAAACAGTTAACAGGATTTTCTTTTATTTTTAAAATGAGAAATGGTACGAAGTTGTGCTTTAAAAGCTAAAGGCAATCATGCACTATCTGTACAGAACTTCATGCTAAAGAAGAGGTTTAATTCATTACTGTGTCAACGTTATCTATCTTATAAAAGGCAAATCCCATTCTGGCCTTGGAGATGTGCCATTAAATATATAATTTGAATCTATAATATTAAAAAGCTGCCTTGATTTATTTTAGGATGAGGTCGATTTGCGGGCTGTCTACAAGTGAGATGGATTTTACCACTCTTGTGCCAAAGTAAAAGTGTCACCAAATATTTAACAGCCCAAGGCTAAATTAGTTGCTCTACCCTTGCTGCTTGAGCACAGGGACTGTAACCGCAAACAAGCTGAACTTAAGAAAGGAAAAAAAAAAAAAAAACAGAAAAGAGCTTCAGAGAAGACACAGTTAAGGCTAAGGTCAGATACCTGATAGCTGTTGACAGAATAAAGAGAGGTATTACAAGGTAGTTGAATTTCAAAAAGTATATTCATGCAATCTATCACATCAATCCTTTGTTGCCATCTTGTGTGAAAACCAAAAATGCACATAACAACATGTTTCAGAGTCCTGGGATGTCCACCTGACTGATAGAAAAAGACATTAAAAACCCATCAGCCATAAATCTACTGAAAGTCCATGGAAGAAAGAACTGGCCATACCTGGCATTAGAGTTATTGTTGTCATTATCTCAAGATTACGAGTTGACTTCTATTAGCTCGAGATAAAGCTAATTGTATCTCATTATCTGGAAAAATCCCACTTTTGTTGTCTTGAGAAAACAAACTTTGATTATGGTATTTTATTGTCCAGTATCACTTTGTGATGATCTGTAACACTGATACATTTGTGATTATGTTTGCTGAGTCTTCCTTCTGACATTGGATTTTAGCTTAAATCTGTTGCTAACATGACTGTCTTCATCACTAATGAAAAATGTCTTATTGGCATTATTGTGATTTTAAAATAATTTCTAGTTATGAGAAAATAATTAGGTCAAAATAATTACATGAGCTTATCTCAAGTAAAACACTGCCATCTTGAGATACTGAGATAATTAAACCACATAATTTACAGATCATCCCAAAGTGATACTGAACAATGGAATAAAATCATTATCAGAACAAAATGAACTTTATCTTAAGATAATGTTATGAAGGTAGGTATGGCCTCAATCAGCTTCCATACAGGTAAGATTTTAGTGCCATGCCTAGTATAATAATTTGTCTCCCACTTTATTTGTACATTTAATGCAAAGCAGTTGTTACCTCCAAAACCTTTGTTAAAGTTATGTTGATTTTAGTGCTTTGTCTCTTTACAAAAACTCTGTTAAGGGCTCACGTTGTACTATACACCTGAAATTCGAATCGTAGCACATTTTGCTTTCATTTCTGCCTCCCTAAGTTTTATTTGACAATTTATTGTGTGTTTTGTTTATGAACAATCCTGAAGAGAGTTGGCTTTCAGTTTAGTAGGCCTGCCGTGTATTCAAAACCCCCCAAAATATATCAGAGCTGCTTTGCTAATACGCTTCTCAGTCTGCGCAGATATGAATTTACTGGGAAGAAACTGGCTTGATCCCCAAGCTCCTTATAATTAACATACAGTATATTTACTGTAAAGAGTAAAGCCTCTGCTCTCCTTACCCGCCATAAACTGTCTTGCTCCTGGGAAGGTCTCTTAACCCCAGCTGTGCCAGCAGCTCTTCTTACAGTTACTTACACATCAGACTATCTGACAGCTGTGGGCTGCTGCCGAAGATGATGCAGAGTGGCGCATGCATTAATCACACAGCTGGTCATCCACCTCGAGCTATTTCCAGCTGTGGGTTTTATCAACATCAGTGTGGATGAACAAGGGGCCAATTGAAAGGTGCTCTGTCCAGTAAGGTAAACCTCTACATTACTTTGGGTAAGGTAGGCAGCTTCAGGTAGGAAAATGTGTCACTTTAAGCATAAAATACTGATTTCATTTTTAGTTTTTGGTTCTTCCTTTTAATAATTTTTGTTTGTTTGTTTTTTATCATGCTAAGAGTATGATAGATTTCGATTAAAATAAGGCTGTGGCATGTCTGCCTTTCTGACATTAAAAGGAAGTGATGTTTGTGATTTAAGGATTGTTTGTGTAGAAGCTATTGAATCTAGGAGTGAAAATGAACTCAACCAATGCTCTAATGCTTGTTCTCTAACAGAAGGATGATGATAAATTGGTGACTACAGACTACCAAACTGAGGGGGGGGGGGGGGGATTTCCCCACCTTTCTTAAAAATATTCCAATACTTGGCACTGTCTGGGCTCCGTATAAATAAACAAGACACATTTATGTCTTGATATGCAGTAAAACCAATAATTTATTCAGGTTATGTGAAGACTGAAAATTAAACAGAGGCTTGTTATTTTGTTTGTAAAACTAATTCAACTCCAATTAAATTACCATATGAGACCTTTTTTTTTTGCTGTTCAATAACCTTGAGCATTTTATTAAAATATTCCAATAATGCAAAATTGCCTAATTTACATTTATTTATGAGGGTATCTTAAATTCTGTACTTACAGTTCTGTGTATGGCAATCCTGCAAGGATTGTACATGTTTAATGAAACTAAAAAAACTCAGATACAAATGTTCCCTAAAATAAAAGTAGATGATGTTCCTTTGAGATTGTAATAGCAATGGAATATAAACACATACTGATACTTGTGCTGTAAAATTTGACTTGGCAGGACAAACTGTTGTATAATGCTGCACGAACATGATATTACTTGCACGATGAGGCATGCTTCCATTACAGAAGTACATCTAAATATAAAACAAAGGCAAAAGGTTGGGAAAAGGTAAGGGGTGCTAATTTTAATGCAAGATTACCAGCAGATAGGTGAACAACAAAAACACATATCTTTGTCTAATGAATGTTTGCTTTACAGACTTGAACATGGGTACTTTTCCTCACTAGTGACATTGGCTGACATTGCCACAATGATAGTAAGGCAAGAAAAGTGGCCATCAGACAAGAAACAGTCCTTATCTGAGGACTGTTACTTTCATAGGTTATCACTGCTGAGCTGTCCACCAAATCACTACCAAAACCTTTCTTGGATATCTCTGAGATTGGTTCTTGTAAAAGTGTGTTTATGTGTGTGTGTGTGTGTGTGTTCTCGCAAGCTCTCTCTCTCTCTCTCCTGCTTTCTGCTGTTTCGCCTTTTGCTTCCATTGCCCCCACCCCATTTTATTTCACTAAATTCTTACTCTTACAAAAAAAAAAAACCTCCAACCACTTTGACACTCATTCAGCAAAAATCCAAGCAGCTATGCCAAAAATATGTCTTTTACACTTCATGATTATTGACGGGACAGGATTAACTGAGGCTGGGATTCTCCATACTTCAGCAGTTCATAATTGAAGTGACAATTCACCACGCAACAGTGGCTGTTCAAACTGCCTCCTGAGATGGAGCTAATATGCCAGTCAGACCATTCTCAAATCAGAACCAAATTTCCAAAGGTTACACTGAAGAACAATGTGCAACCACTGGAGGGTGGCAAGTCATTTTCAGTCACTTTTGTTTGATAGTTACAGTCCAAATATTAGTCTTTAGGTGTCTCTTAGACTGAAAAACAGCTGCCTACTTCACATATATATATATATATAGCCATGGTTGGTACTGATTGGTTTGACATTTACAATGTTTGCAAAGCATGTCCAGATGAAAAGTTTTTTTTTTAGCTCAGCTGTCTGTCAGATCAGACACTCTAGAAATTAATACCACAACTTAACACAAAATAGCTTTAAACAGATTAGTAATAACAGTTTGTAGGTAAAGTCCTAAAGAAAAACCAAACTTTTTGTATGTTTTCTACATGTTATCACATGAATTTTGAAGGTATTCCAAAAATCACCTGGAAAATATGTGCAAAGCATGTGTTTCATGCTTTTACTATTAACTATTGCCTATTACTAACGGAGAAATGATGATAATACTGCTGCCTGTGTGTGTTTGTCTGTCTTTGACTCCCACAACTAAGCAACTTTAGCCATCACAATAATGACTAATTTTACAGCTACTAATGTAAAATTTGATGTCATGAATGTCAAGCTGAATGGCATGTTCAAATTATATTTTGAGCACTAACTGATCATGCAAGATCTCATTTTAAAACTTTGCCATTACCTGTTGGAGCCAACTCTGTCTGTTGGCAAAATATCGTATTAACCACTGAATGGATTTTAATTAAATTCTCAGAAATCAGCAGCAGCTCCAGCAGCACCTCAGGGTGCTTGGTAAATCATTTTTCTTTTAGTCACACTTTACAATACTATTACAATATTATGGTTTTAAAACTAAACTTTTTTCTGGAGTCTCATAACTCCAGAAGCAAGAAAGTTGCATTTAAAAGAAAATACCAAGAGTCCTACTTAAACTACGGTTTCATTGCAACAGGTGATTCACACACTCCACACCCACTCTGCAAAATATGTGTTGACTGGCTGGCTAATGAAGCAATGAAACCCTCAAAACTACTTTGTCACATAGAGACCAAGTACCCTGTATTAAAAGACAAACCCTTGGAACTTTTTGAAAGAAAAAAACATGCATATGAAGGACAGAAGCAATTACAGAGGGCCACAACTTCAACAAATGTGTCTGCACTGAAAGCGTCATTCTTAGTAGCTGACCGCATTGCTAAAGCCAGAAAGCCCTTCATAATTGGCGAAGAGTTGATTTTGCTGGCTGCTAAGGACATTTGCAGTGAACCTTTTTGGAGAGGCTGCAGTTAAAAAGGTAGCAGATGTTCTGCTTTCGGCTCCCACTAAAAATAGAAGCATTGATGAAATAGCAGAGGATGTCAAAGCACAGTTGTTAGAGAGGATTAATGAGTCGCTATGGTACACAATTCAGGTGGACAAATCTACTGATGCTGACAACAAGGCAGTATTGCTCTTTTTTGTGAAACATATTTTTTTCAGGAAGATGTGCTTTGTGCACTGTTTTGGCCAACCAACACCACAGCTGCAGAACCACTCAAGTCTTTGAACGGTTATATATCAGGACAGCTTAACTGGTCATTCTGTGTCAGTGTCTGCACAGACGGAGTGGCTGTGATGACTGAACGGGTTTCTGGTCTCACAACACGAATCAAGAAGGTTGCTTCCAAATGTGAGTCAACGCACTGTGTCATTCATAGAGAAACGCTGGCGAGCCGAAAAATGTCATCTGAGCTAAAAAGCGTTTTGGAAGATGGGATTAAAGTTATTAACCACGTCAAAGCGCACGGCCTGAACTCGCGTCCGTTTGAGCAGCTCTGTGAGGAGATGGATTCAGAGCACAGCTGTCCCTTCTTGTGCACTGAAGTGAGGTGGCTTTCTAAAGGCAGATCATTACCCAGAGTTTTTGCGTTACGAGGGCCACCCCAGACATTTCTTTTAGAAAAACAGTCACCCCTGGCAGTGCTATCTAGCAACACAGAATGGGTCACAAAATTTGCCTACCTGTGTGACATATTCCATCTGCTCAACAAACTCAGTCTTTTACTTCAGGGGGAAATGACCACTGTTTTCAAGTCAGCAGATAAGATTGCTGCATTCAAAGCCAAACTGGAATTATGGGGATGGCGAGTGAGCTTGGGCATTTTTGACCCCGGTCTTAGTTCGCCCAACTGGTGCAGGATCACTCATCTCAATTTTCAAGAGAGTTTGAGCGCTACTTCCCAACCACAAAAGATCCCCGTACGGTGAAGGAATGGATCTGCGACCCATTCGTGAACAGGCCAGGTGAATCAACTTTAATCTTGCTAGAAGAAAGAAGATCAGCTAGTTGAGAATACAAATGGTGGTGGCCTTAAAAGTGTGTTTGAAACAACTTCAAACTTCTTTGCAATTTGGATTAAAGTCAAGGCAGAACATCCTGACATCGCCACAAAAGCACTGCTTCATTTTCCAACATCATACCTTTCTAAGGCAGGATTTTCTGTAGTTACAGCAACAAAAACAAGATTAACCCTCCTGGTGCCCTCGTAACTGAAGAGAGAAAGAGAAGCCCTTGTAACTTTGGTTCCATTTGACCCGAAGGGTTAAGGAGTAGACTGGACATAAGGAACACACTTCGAGTGTCATTGTCTACCTTCACCCTCAGATGGGGCTGTCAAATTGCAGGGAAATAAGCTCAGGGCTCCCACTGATTTATGAATTATGTTGAGTAGATATTGGTGTGATAATCCTTTAATAGTTATTAAAGGTCCTTAATATAAGGTGTAGCATTTACGTAATCATTCCTGTATTTTTTCTTAACACTTTAACAAAGTTTGGTAAGTAAAAATATCATGTACCATGCATGCAAAAATAATAATCTCATTAGTCCCATTCATCCACTTTTAACTTGAGGCTCTTCATCCTACAGTACCTTTCTCAATTTAGCCTTGCTCAGACTTTTCATAAACTTTGAAGATAATGACTGCCTATTGAGACACAGTCCAACATCCTGGAGTTGTTCTTCATCTCCCACTCTGATTTCTAACAAAGGCAAAAGCTTTTTTAGATGTCAAACCTAGTTAAAAAATAACTATGTTTTCCTAAAATGAATTTTGTGCCATATACCCTGGCTAGAAGTGATGGCTTTTTCTAATCACTTCTTTAAACCGTGTTGGAAACAAAATGCAGCTCATTAGTCATACCTGTGTGATAAAATTGCACAAAATTAGGTGCTCTCTACAGAGGATCCACTTTGAATATTTTTTTGATACAGTGATCAGAATGTGAGCTCATTGAAGTTTTTTTCCCCCCTTTTGGAGCCTTTCAAAGAGAGCTGCAGTTAAGACATCAGGGACAGAGTGAGGTCGGCCTGTCACCATCTGACAGCTCAGCTTGAGGGTGGGATCACTTACACCTGAGAGATATCTGAGGCGGTCAAACTCCCCTCTCACACCTCAACCGCCTGACTTATCAGCCTCTCAGCTCTGTCTGCGTTTTCAAATATTCATGAGCATGCAGCCGGTGTCATCTCAGGATATCTAAATGGGAAGCCAGAGGCAGAGGGAAGTCACCCAACTATGAAATTCCCAGGTCCTCTACAAATGTTTAACCAGTCATCTATAAACCCTATTCTGTCAAGTTCCCTCCTCATTATTCTGACCCCCTTTTCTTGCCAATCGAAGGCTATATAGTAATGCTATCTCAATGCATAGCATACAAAATGGCAAATTGTTTTGTTTTTCTTTTTCATTGGTTTTCATCATGTGTGCTTGTCTGCGTTCCACTGCAATGAGTCAGCCTGTGGCACCACATGTGCCACTTAAAGCTGAAAGTGATATGTACAACTTTTGACAGCTGATTTGTACACATACAAATAGCTCCCAGGCTTATTTTTTGCAAAAAAAAAAAAAAAAGAAAAAAGAAGAAAAAGGAACATTAAATGACCGAGTCTTGACTGAGTGGTTTTCAGTCTGCCACTTAAAGCCACTGGGGGCTGATGCATTGTGCCAGCTCATGTTCAGGGTCATGCCTGTGTCACTTAAGGAGTCTCTAATGAGAGACAGACAAGCACGCCGTGCCCGGTGGAGCGGAGCTGAAAATCTAAAAGACAACCACAGCACACAAGCGCTGGTGCCAGAATGAAAGAGAAAGGAATAAAAGAGGTAGATCTTCAAGTTTTGCAGCAGCACCACACAGGGCACATTTTGAGACTGTCATAAAATAAGACTGTGTTTTATGTCTTAGATTTGCAGGAGGTTGTAAGACAGCCCATCATTCAAAAGTTATTTTTTTGAAGGCAGCATGGAATGAGGAAACAAGTAAAAAGTGTGAAACTATGCTCAACAGGACCTTATCTGTGAGGCTTTCTGTTCAGCCTTGAGCCTTAACTCTGAAAGCTGAGCATGAGTGAAATGTTCTGAAGTGTGTCAGTGCTTTACACCGAAGACTGACAGATGCCCTTCAGAATTACAACTCACAACAAGGAGTAAAGAAAAATGAAAGACAAACTGTAAAAAAAAATAATTCTGAAAGAGTTAATTATGTCAAACTTCCCCTTCAGGGCCTGGAAATAAAACAAGATATCACCTTCCTCGTAAAGCTCTCCTGCTTTCAAAATAAGCAAGTTTGAATTTCATCTGTAAATCTTTTAATAGACGGCAACCTGGGCTTTTTATATCCACACATCAGCAAGTATTTAGACAAATCTCTAGCAAGAATACACAAAAGAGCTGCCAAAATCAACAAAAAAAGGCATTGAATGTTTGGAGCATTAATAAATTGGTAAGCTACACTATTGTGGTGATTAAAGAGGAATAGTCAACACACATCTAAAACTTGTCCTCCTATTTTAACATATTTAGTTATTTGCAAAGTATTACAAATTTAAAAAAAAGCATTTCTTGTCATCGTTTTTAATGTCATTTTCTTTGTTTACCTTTTCAAGGGGCATATTTTTTTATATTTAATTGGCATGACAGTCCAAGTTAAAATAGGTACAAATCCACAAATGTGGCTCAGATTTTATTCTCTTCTATAAATATTTAGTAGCATTTCAAGGGTATTAAGTTCTCCACCTTCATCCAAGAATGTCTT
Organism: Kryptolebias marmoratus; assembly: GCF_001649575.2. Lineage (NCBI taxonomy): Eukaryota > Metazoa > Chordata > Actinopteri > Cyprinodontiformes > Rivulidae > Kryptolebias > Kryptolebias marmoratus. The sequence continues at coordinate 13,582,763 of NC_051432.1, forward strand.
GTTCGGCTAGGCCATTTCTCATCCAATAAAACCCAGCATCTCATGAAGACCTTGTTAATCTCTGTCAGGTCTGAGCTGGCCTGGCATCATTTCTGTCTCTAACTCATCAAGTTTGGCTAAATCACGGTTTGGAACCACTGACATTCCAGTTCTAACATCATGCAACAACACTATTGCTCCAGCAACCGAGCTGAAAGTTAGGGCCTTAGTGGTACCAGAGGTCATTGGAGCTCTTGGTGCTGTGACCCCCATAATGGAAGAGCGACTCCAACAGATTCCAGGAACAACCTCTGAGATCTTTGGTCCAGCAGAGCGTTTTCCTAGGAACAGTTAAGATACTGAGCAGAACTGTAAAGCTCCCGGGCTTCTGGTGTGGACCTGAGCTTGAAGTGAAATGAAATTGTCCATGTGGAAAAAGTAGGGCGAGCTGGGTATTTTATATATATATCTCTTGTGATGTATGACATGACCCTAATATTATATGATATACAATATGATATATGACAAGACATTAAATGATAATGTATGATATGGAAAAATCATACCATGAACATCTATTGAGTCTTTCTTGATATTTCCACCAAATTTAAATCTGTTAAAAACTTTTAAGCAAATGTTTTAACATTGGATTAGATACTGTGTTGCCTAAAGACTTTTAATTGGTTTACCTATCACTTGCTAATATTTGTTGAGAAGCAACACCAACTAACTAGTTCATTACATGCAGTACAAGCTGATGGACCTTCCTACTTAATACAGTGTTTGAGTTAAAACTAAAACACTGACTAGGGTTGGAGATGAAAGAGTACTGACAAAAAAATATGTAAATAGTGTGATATATTAACAGATTTTTCGAATGGGAACTGGACCTTAATGGAACACTGAAATCAAAAAAATAATTGGTTATAAAATAGAAATTGTGATAAATTTAACTTATTTAGGAGAAATAAACTGAGTATGAAATCTGTTCAAAAAAAGAAAACCTAGACCAAATCACACAGACCACAACAGTAGAATCTTAAGATTAAAGACTTAAATCAACACAGTCACGTTGTCTGACTTCTTCGAAACTTGAACTGGCATATTGTTAAAATATTGACCTTCTTTTATTATTAAAATTCACATTAAATTTGCACTTGGTTGTGCGCTTAAGTACTACTTTTGAAAAATACATGAGCTGAGGTCACAGAACTCCTCATACTTGAAAAGGTTGGCTGTTGCTTTCCAGGCTGGAAATAAAAAGTGGTCCCCACAAGTAGAGAGACATTACATATTGGTTTCAATATATTTGTTTCAAGAAACAAAACCACTGTTCTAAAGATCCATATACAGAAAGTATATGCTCAAAGCAAAAAAACAAAACAAAAACAAAACACTCCTAAAATCAGAATGTTTCACATGTACAATCACAAAGCTGCTATAAAAGACTCCTAAGTCGTCACAAAGCTCATTAATGTTTCATGCTCTTAGTTAGACCAAATTAAGATGTTGGCGTCCTGGTTCGACTCAGTTATTTGATTAAGATCAAACATACACCCACATCGAAGAGCCTGTTATAAAATTCTGTTTTGAATGTCTAAATCATAGGTCTAGCTTATTCAGGATTCTATCTCTGGCTTTTCTTCTAGTTCCCACAGATGTGCCAGTCGGTTTTCCCAGAAGATTGGCTGCCATGTTCAGATGCTCATCGCAGGCGGCATAACCTTTTCTTTCAAAGCTCCAGGCAGAAGTTTCAGGTCTGGGGCTCACTAAAATGAACGAGTACTGAAATACTGCTCAGTTCAGAGCTCAACTTTCTGTGCCTCTGACTCTCCAGGATAAAATTAAACATAATGAGATTTTGAAGTAGACACCACATGCCATGATGTTTATGTCCCTCCCCTGGGGGGTTTAAAGTGTTACAAATCAACACTTGAAATATGACTGCTTCGCAGCTGGCTTCAAACACATTGTCTTCATTATCCGTCTCACTCTCTTGATTTTTTTAACATGCAAAAATAGAGTGTGCCCATGCAGAGCAAAAACAAACAACTATTTACTCACCGATTCCTGGCTCTTGTTTTTTGCGTCATACACACTTAGCTTGACTATCGTCTCTGGGCTTTCAGGATACTCTGAAGGGAAGGTCACCCCCGTCAGAAACAGCGGGTCTTTGTTTGCCTGTCAGAGAGAGGGACGACACAAATAAATAAATAAATAAATTGAGACACCGCAATTGTGTTTGTGTGTGTGTGAATTCTCTCATGCACGTTCGCACAGCAGCACAAAAAAAGCTGAAAACCAAAGTTGGGTGAATAAGGCAGCAGCTGGGTTTGAGTATCCTACTCCCCCCAGGCGTTTCTCCTTCTTTCCTCTCACCTTCTCAACTGCCTCTCCTGAGCATAAGAAAAGAGAAGATATGGTTCTCCCTGGTGGGTCTACCTGAAGCTGTGGCATTACTACAGTCTCCAAACTGAGACTTCAGGACAGGGGCAACAAATGTTGGCAGGTAAGCTGATGCACTGGGGAAGGCTGGTAATGGGATTAAACTCGATAAAGCAGCTGGTATTGGGATTTTAAAGATACCTGAGGGCTGCATGGTATTAGCTAAAAATGTGCTCAGAACATCACCAAAACCACTTTTAACTTCAATGAGGCTTAATTTACCACAGCTTCGAGAGACACTGCGTTCTGTTGAATGTCAAAATGGATCAGCAAACTGTGGTATTTGCTTGTATTTGCTATAAAATGTCAAACCTTTTTAAAACCACAGCAGTGGCAGCAGATTTAGGAATGGTACATCTGCTTTGGAAACCACACACATGTAAATATGCACTATGGATTATTGTTGACAATAGACTAAAAGATCTGAGTAAAGCCAAGCTCACAACCCATCTGCAAAGACAGGGAAAACTCGCCACACACAGGGGTAGAAGGTCAGATATATTTCTGAGTGTTAGGCCACACAAATAAAAACTGTGGCACTTTTGAGTCATGTGAATTGTACAATTACCATGTGTCACTTGTGCGTCATACTGTCATTGCAAAGCCCATACATGCAATGCACCTGACTTGGTTCAGGTGCGCACAAGAAATACAGATTCAGTGTTTGTGCTTTTAATTTTTTTGCATGACTCATAGAAATTAGATGTGCAGGGGCAAAAGTCTTCATGGTCATTGTGCAACCTTCTACGAGGTTCAACACACACAAGTAGCACTCTCAAGCTCAGTTTGGCCAAATGTTTAGGTCATAGATGCAACATTGTAGGAGGCAGCACTGCATCCAAACTGGGAACTCTGTGCTAGTCTTAAATATTGTCCACTCATATTTGTGAAAACTGCCTACTTTGTGCCAATATTCTTGTCAACCTGTTGCAAAACACAGGGCTCACTACTGGGTTCAGTGGCAAGTTCAGTGCACAAAAGCACCATTACTCCAAAATATCTTAGTCCAGTTTTAGATCATGTTTAGACCAAGCAGTTCAGACTTTATTACCTAATGTATATGCCACACACACAAAGAAAATATACAAGCTGCACAGCTTAAATCTCTTTAAAGGGACAAATCAGGATTTCAAAGCTGAGTGAAAAGATTTAAACAATTCGGAACTTTTTTACCCACTGGTTCATGCGAAGCTATATTTTCAAGATGTGTATGACAAGATGTATTTAGGACTTTGTAAAGGGTGGAATGAAACATTTTTGCAAAAAAGATTAAATAAAATAGTTTGACAAGAAGTAAAAATTGCAGATTAACCTGTACTGCAGACAGATTGCATATTTGTAAATGGCCTCGATCCAATAAATTTATGGTTGATTTAGATGTTACTTAGATGTCTTTTTAACACAAAAAAGACAGTGGCACAACACATTTGTTAACCAAGAGTTTCCAAATTTATCGCAGTTTTAATTTGTATGCTTGTTTTCTCTTAGTGTTTACCAACACTTCACCCTTGCTGTTTGGTTAGGTTTAGGCATAAATAACAGTGATAATTAGATCATAAAAGAGAATGGTTTTGAGCTAAGAAAAACTAATGATTGGCATCTATGAATCATTTTTAACTATATAAAACCAGAAAAAAAACCCACTAACCCAAATTTAATGTGCTGTCCCAGAAGCTGTGGATCAAGAAGTGTTTAGTCAGTTGACATTGTCTATTTGTACAAGTTCAAAACAATTTGTGTTTACACTGGGGGCTTCCTTTTCCTTCACTTTGCTCGGATGGGCGTCTCCAGCAAGCAAGCCTTTTGGGACCATGTGGGGACAAAATGGGGAGTGGTATGGAGACAGACTTCTACTTGCAGAAATGTTCACATGTATGACCACACCCATGAGTCAAAAAAAATCCTGAGCATCTAATCTAAATTTGGGCTGGACAGCTTAAAGAAATTATAGATATATATAGATATATATCCCGACGAGGTAAATGCACTCAAAATGACATGAAATGTTTAGACATTGGGTTAAAAAGTGCAAACAATGCAAAATTATCTTTTTGGTTACGATATAGGTTTTTAAATCAAATTTACTCAGCTGCAACATTGCAATAATTATACAGTAATGATGTAACTTTCCTAAACTATAAAAATAGCTTAATAAAAAGCTAATATATAACAAACATTACACCATACAAAGAGCTTGTTTAGTGCAATGTATCTGGAAATACCTAAACCACAAATTACAGATTTATTTACAAAATCATTGTCTTAATCTTATTCATAAAAGTTTATAGTGTATGAAAGACAAGAATGATAGAAAGCTGTTCTTGTACCATATCCTACCCCTAGTGAAGGAAAATTTGTGCCAAATCACTTTGTCGGTAAACATATGTTCTTAAAACGTTGCTAATTATTTCCACAAGTTTACTAATCAGCACCAACCAAATACATCAGAGGGTTCATTTTAGCCAAGTTAGGTCTGACACATGGAAAAACAGATGGGTGACAAAGCCCTAACCACTACAAAGACCCATGAATATGGAAGACCCAGTGGTTTTCTTATGATATGGTGCGTGTGTGTGCGTTGCATGGGGGAGGGGGGTGGTGTTCCTGGCATGAATTCAGTTGACTTGCATCTGTTAGATTACATTACAAATCAATACAAAGTACTTTCAAGTGATCACCTTTATCCTCACAAGAGTGGTCTTCTCCATGCCCTGATCTATTGTGAAGAGGGGATAACTGAATAGTTTGACAGCTTGAAAAACTATGTACATGAAGTGCTTTGGCCTTCAAGGTCAACACACCTTAAACCAGCTGAGCAAGTTGGAGAATTCAGTTGGATATGTTTAAAGGCAAATGTTGAAAAGATCATGCTGTGCATACTTTTTTACTCTCAGTACCAAGCTGCATTTAAAGCTGTTCTGGTGTTTTGTGGTGACTCATCACCTCACTAAGAGACCCCCAAAAAGTTGTTGTTCAAATTATGTCAGGGTATAAAATGGCAACTGTTATTTAAATACAATTCCATTTTTCAGCTGTGGCAGCTAGCCCTTCTGGTGCAGCTTCCAACAGGGATATTATAATTTTCAGCCAGAAAAACTTTGTAATGCAAAATTGATGATGGTGTAAAGATTTACAAAACAGTGCTTGCACAGACTGCTCTAAAAAATTTTCTTGGTCCAACCACAAATAAATGGAAGAAAATGGATGGATGGAATTAAACTGTTTCTCCAAACTATCTGCAACAACCAATATATTGTTTGTAGCCTGGACACAAAACCCCACTTCAAAAAATCTAAACTCTAATTTTTCAAGGTACAAAGCTTTTACAAAAACAGCAAGGTAGCTTATTGAAACACAGACAGCCATAAAGGTGTTGAACTCACTCTTCATATTTGGGGAGAACATCTAACAACATTACCCCTACTGATCACACCGAAATCTTCCTCAGACCAACACAGAACTAAAACAAGTCTACAGGCTCTGATTTCAGCCTCTCTAGTAATAGTTGCCTTGATGCCTGATGCCATTTTCTTACCCAACACTGAAACAGTGTAGTTTGTGTGCTCTAACATCCGAGTGCTGGATTCAGACACAGTAAAACCAATTCACCACTTTCAGCTCAGTACAGACCAGGATATTATCAGTACTGTACACTGAGAAAAAGACAGACACAGCCATTGTACTCAAGAATGTGCAGGTACACACACACACACACACACACATACACCCTTTTACACTGCCCTCATTGGTACACTGAATAGCACTCATTCAGACTTACCAGCATGCTTGGCAGCCTCAGCTGTGATTGAATCTTCTTAGTGCTGCTGATGGACTGAGATGAGCTAAAGTGGTGAGCCTGTGTCTATTTACACTGAGAAGTAAACCAGTCTGTCATACAAGTGGTCAGCATATGCTATGGGAGGCAGCTGCCTCCCTCTCTCTTTGGTCTTTTTGTCTGTTTGGGTTGCACACCACAGTGGGACAACCAATTTAGGCCATTAACAGGGTGTGTGTGTTTGTGTGTGATTACACTGAGTAAGAAATAGGACTGAGTCTGCCTACAGTGTGTGGGGGAGGACTTTCTCCCGCTTTTGACCACTCAATTATATGCTCACAGACTAGACTAGACTTTTTGGACTTGCTCTAAGCACAGGGATATTTGCTTGACTAGCATGACATCAAAGACTGTTTTATCCACTGGCTTTGCTTGACGTCAAATCCCCATCAAGTACTACCGCTCCTGGACCCACTGCCCCATGTTTTAGGAGTAGGATTTTCCAATGCAGACATATTAGGGTTTGGCAGAAAATGCAGCTCTTTCAGCCTAGTTTTATGTAGTAGTTCTTGTGTTGGAAACTGAACACACAGCGAGAGAATGTCCATGTACAATTTATTGAGTTTTAAAGCAAATTACAGGACTTACACTACTGTATTCCCAAAACAACAAGTAAAGATGATAAAAATGAGTGGTTAGAAAAACAAAAGAGAATTTCTCTTTTTAAGTGGAGAACGGAGGATATCTGTGTGTAACAGATCATACAGAGATAGAACTGTTGTTTAGTGCAATGGAGCAACTCCTGATGAACTAATCAGTTGTAGGATATGTTTGCCATCCACAGTTAGCGTAGCAACATGGACGACAGGGCAAGAAAATACAGGGAGCTTCTGAGAACGTTAAGTATTTTTATAGGGTGAAAATTTGCTGTTAAATGTGCCCTGCTGTGAGCAGCGGTTAGCTTGACTCCCTCATCAGAATTTCTTCCTGATTCTCCAGGTAACATACTCATGAACCCATAATTACTCCACACAAACTCAATTCAAAACCACCCCTTCAACACAGGGTTAAAACAATTTTATTTGCTGTATGGTGACATAAACACTTCTCTGACAAATTGTTTTTGCATAATTGTTTTAAAAAAAAAGAAATACATCATTGTGAAAGCTGGATCTGTTCCATTTTGGTAAATCCTGCATGCCAAACAGAGCTGGCTCATTGCTGTGTCTGAAGCAGGCTTTACAGAACCGGCAGAACATCAGCGAGTTCTGCTTAACAGCACCAAAATAAAGGGGCTTCATTTAGGATCTCCAAACTTTAAAACACATTTGTAAATAACATAGCACACCCTTGATTTGCCATATTTTGTCAAACTGGTAAAGAGTAGCTGTAGAGGTCACAGATTTCAAAAAACTTTTATTTTTCAAATCCAAATTACAAAATACTTTCCAGTTCTTTTCATTTCTAAACAGCATCCTGGCATTCGTGACTCAGAAGGGAAGAGTTATGCAGCAGCTGGCATTTTCCATTATTTATCGTCTAAATTAAATCTTTATTTCAGATATAGTGAATTCCCAGTATTACACACTGATCATATAAATAGGACTAATACTGAATTTTTTCCAACTAGCTAAGCCCACCAGTATCCGGTAAAACCAACAGCAGCTGTTGAGAAAAGGCATCCTGGGAATGTGACAACAGGAGAAACACAAGTGGCAGTAGGGCTGTTTTCAGTCGCTGCAGATCTGCACAGCACCCAGAAACACTCAACACAAACACATACGCCTTTTCATGACCACATCACTTAGTAAATATAGTTGTCCAACATGTTGCTATGCATGCTGGACAACTATGATAGGTAAAACTTGCACATTACTTCTGTTTCTCAGTCTTTGGAATGCTTTTTAAAACTTCATTTAAAGAGGATTTTAGAGGCAAAACTAGTATCTTCATATTCTTATGCTGAAAATGACAGAACTGTTTTTTAATTGATCAGATTTCTGTAAGAACAGTTAAATGTTCTAGATTAAGGTGTAGGGAAGATTTTTCTTTCATTAGACTGTGCAGAGGTAATATAAGGCAGAACACATTCCTCGGGCTATCTAAGACTCTCTTATTAGACTCATAAAATCATACCGAATGAACATACCCGTTTTTTGTGAAGTCGAAAGCAGTCCATATTCTCAGATCCTGCTCCAAATCCTGCACATTGCAGCCATGAAATGAAAACTCCAGCGGCAGTCACTGTCTGCATAGCTGGCTGAGCCAGCATACAGTATCCTACCACATCCTGTGTTTCCACACACATGCACAAACACACATACACTGTTGCTCCCTTGACAGAATGGGGGGAAAAAAATCAGTTGAAATCAGACTTTTAAGGGGATGGTTCTGCAAATTCTGGTTCTGCTAATTAAACTTTACTGGATAAGAAGGAAAATTGTGTCTCCATTTAATGCGTCTGGAAACTCTGCCCTCATCCATGACAGGAGAAAAGAGTGTGTGTTGGTGTATGCACGTGTCTGCGAGTGGGTGTTCCTTAGTGGGACAGAGGGGGTGGGGGGCAGCTGTTGCTGCCTAAAAACACTTGTGTGGTTTTTGTCTTAGCAGCAACACTATCACACAGAGGGATTAAAAGAGCCAAAGAGCATAAAAATCTCAGTGTAACCAACAAAAACATTCTGAGCATGTGTGTGTGTTTTCTAATTGAGAGCCTCACAGCAGCTGATGTGAACGTCTGGACTCAACTGTGACAGAAAATAGAAGGTTAACACTAACTGTCTGTTCCACATCAGTGAGTCCGATGGGAGAAAGAAGGCGAGAAAAAGGCAGACAGACAGGGATGGAGAGAAAACCCACCAAGGCCCAATGACCCAGAGAGGCTGCAAAACAACAAACATCAAAAGGTTGCAGACAGGCGTGGGGAGAGGGTGTGTGTGTGTGATGCCTTACCTCCACTATCTCTGTGCAGACGTGGAACACGAGGTGCTGCTTCTGGGGATCTATGACAGCCACCTGGACCAAAGCATTGGGCTTCCTGTCTCTGCCTGGGGCCACCAGATCATTACAGGCTTCACAGAGGAAGAGAGGGAGGATGGGAGCCGAGAGGAAGAAGAGAAGATCAAGAAAAAAGAAAGAGAAAAAACAGGAGATGAGAGGAGAGAAGAGGGTGAAAGATGAGAGGGGGAAGATAATCCTTTATGATACATACGTAAGTGAGAAAAATCACACAACACTCTGTCACAAATGGGAAACATGACAACATGATGTAAGAGAATCAGAGCAAAGAAATACAAGAGGAAAAAAAGAGAGAATGGTTACTGTAGTTCACATTAATCTCCTGTCAGATTAAACGTCACATGCCAAAGCACTAAAGATCTGCACCACCACAAAGGACCGGAGACGTTAAACCGCCTGTGTGCGCCAAGACTTCAACCCCAAAACACATTAAATGTTTTGGAGGAAATAAATAAAATATGTGGACATTGAGATATAAAACTGCTGCCTCAGCAGATGATTAAAATGCAGCTAGGCAACCAGAAGTCCTCCTGGCAGTGAGATATCAGTTTTATTAGGGCTTTCATTTCTGACTTCAAAAGCTGCTTGTCACTCAGATTCCAAGGACGGCAGGGCCCAATCTTAAACTCCACCCTAATCACTAAACCCTCAGACTTTACTGCCGTAACAGCTGCTGTGCTACAGTGTATGAATTCATGAGGGCTTTAAACTGTATATCACGGAGGAAGGGGACAGATTCACAAAGAAAAAGCCACACATCCAGTATGCATCTGACAGCTGCTCTATAGGTCGAATTTTTTATTTTGCATGTGTATTATATATAAAGAAGATGTGATAGCTATGTTCACATCTGCGTGACAAGACATGCCAGAACAACATCTGTTCTGCAACACCATATGGCTTCTTTCTTCTTCTGCAATAATTAGCATCCACATACGTCTTTGTAGACTTTAGTATAGTCACATATTTTTGTTTAAAAACCTGCTTGGATTTGATCCAAAGTCTACATTTTATTTGTCTTTGTCTATGTCAGTTCTGGCACATTGATCTGTTCTCAAAGCTCCACACACACATACACACAAAACTTTAAAATGTGCTTGCATTTACTCGACAAAATTTTAAATGACACACAAGACAAGACTTTTAGTGTTTCGAATGACAACTGTTCAAACTGGTCATTTCACATTGCGCACCTAATGAAATACAAAAGCGTTACAAACTGATCTTCATCTATAACAAAACTAAGTTAAAAAGACCAACACAGGGAAGCTAAAGGAGCTGTTTCTTTGCGTGGCTATTTTAGGAACAGAAACACAAACAAAACCAGTATTTAATGAGCATTTGTCAGACACTTTGTCAGCAGAGCAATGAAAGAAAAGGGATGCTCTCAGCAGGCAAGTTTTAAAGCTTTTTTGTATTCTATGATTTTTCCAACCAACCTATACAAAAAAAAGCCAATAAAAAACAACAGCTCTGATTACATCAGAGAAATACTTGATAATGACTGGCACAGCATGGATATTTCAAAAGAATTCTTTTTGTTGTTTTTTTATTCCTAGCTACAGAATTGCTCCAAAAAAGGAGGAACAAAATCATCCCATTAAAGGATAGCTGCAGCTTCTGCAAGATGTAACCCTAAAGAAGTTGTGAAACTCAAACCCTTTAATATAAATCTTTAAATCTAAGTCACTGTCCCCATAAACTGCTAGCTTTGTATGTTTTTACTGAAATGTGTTGCGATAACAAAGATGGGAAGCTACACAATATCTGGAATCGAGAAGCAAATTTCACTTACGTGAAATGATACCAATAAAACTCTTTACAACACTTTGCACTGTGGGGGCTGCCTTCAGTAGTCTTGTAATTACAAATGTTTAACTTAGTGTCAGACAGAACATGAAAACTGAAACTAAATCACCATTTATTATGTATCTCTGTTTCATTTAATCTATTATAATCAAAGGGACTTTTTAAAAAATCATATCAACCAAAGTAATGTTTATGAACAGTCTTCTACAAACTGGATAGTGTCAGAAATACTTCAGAACAAATAATGTTCACTAAAGCTTTTATTTTCAGGTTCTAAAGCCGTTTGACAATCTATAGTTTTGATGCTGTCATTTCAGTTTTTATTTTTGACATGATGTTGCAACATAAAATCTGTTGAAGCTTCTTTTAATGGGCAGCGTTGTCAAGCTGCACAAAGAGCAAAAATTTGAAAAAGAATTTGTTAGTACCTGATTAAATATAACATAAACTAGGATTTTACTGCTGAAACTGAACACATTAAATACAACCATGCTTCCAAATCAAGACGTCATTAAAGACAATAGATCGACTACCAAAGCAGCCACATAGTTTACAATACATTACTTTTATAAATTTCTAAAAGGGTAAAAAAATAAGGTAAAATCAGTCAAGTGGATGTTCAATATGGCAATAAATTGCTGAGAAATACTGCCAAAGGCTTTCCCAAAGGAAAGTTTTACCAATTGGTTTTTTAGGCAGAGACTTTCATAAAACAAGGCCTCTAATGGAGAACACTTCATGCCCCTTTTTCCCCACAAACTGTGACCTGGGAACAGTTAGCAGAGCACTGTCTATAGATCTTAAAGATCAGAAGGGAACATATCATTGCAATAAGCCTACGGTGCATTTAGAGGCAACGCCGTTTAGGGATTTAAAGGTTAGAAAGAGGATTTTTAAAGTCAATATCAAATTTAACAAGGCGCTAGAGCAGAGGAGCAAACAGAGAGGTGATGTTTTGGTGCCTTTTAGTCCCAGTAATGAGTCTGGCTGCAGCATTTTGAACCAACTGGAGACGATGAAAGCAGCCTTGACTGATAAATTGCATTAGGGTGAGAGTTGATAAAAGTGTGCCATAACTTTTAACAACTTACACTTTCTTCTTTTTCTGTTTTTTTTAAACCATTTTTCACATTATTCATGTACTATGGGTCAAAGTGTCCTATTGGGGGGGGGACACCAGTCCATGTCCAACATTCAAACTGTCTGCCATCAATTCTGAAACTGTCACCTGATTCAATTAGACTAAATTACATTAGCCAATTCCTTCATTCTGCAGCATTTGTCTCATCATGAGACCTGCAGGTTTTTAAAGGACAACATTTCATCTCAAAGTGCTTTATTGACACTACTAACAATGGTCTTTAGATTTTTGAGCTGACACAATGAATTTAGTAAGAGAATCAAGAGTTAAAGGCTCGCAGCGAGGAGTTCTGCTACATGCTATTGAGGAAAACTGTTTATTGCTCTTGTTCTAGTTTAGGTAAAATACAATAATGTGTTTAATTGTGTTAGGAGTTTTGAAAAATAACCTCCTAATTTTTAAGCCACACAGTGTTCAGACCCGCAGAGCGTTGTGTCAATAAGATGAAAATCTACATGTGGGTTGCTCCTTTAGGAAGCCTTTGCAAATAAGTCAGAAGATTACAATTTGGAGAAAAGTTTCCAAAGACCAGTGAAACTAAAATGTGTTTCTATCAAAAGAATCTGCTCATAAAAGAGATTCCAATATGAAATTGCCCAAAACATGGTGGGAGTTTCCGATAGAAATATTTGTTTAATCTAAAGGCTATAATTTAGAATATTTTGAAAAACAAATGCAAATAAATTGTTTAGGTCTCCTTTACCTGTCCTCCTTATTTGATGAAAATATTTTAAAATAAAAGTAAAGATCTGATTTTTAATGTTGCATTTATTCATTAATAACTGAATTTGGAAAAATATGTATCTGAAAACTTTACTTGGGACTGTTCTTAGCCAGATCTTTGTCATGTTTAAAACTTATTTTTTAACAGATTGGTTTTCTTTTTTAAATAAATCTGTATAAAATGCTTAAAACAAAAAAAACATGGTTTGTAATTAATTTGTACATATAAAAAAAGCCCGAAATGCAAATAATAAAATCTAGATTTAGCAAGGTGTATGTGGTTAACTGCAGAAGCATCTCAAGGTCCTTTAGTACAAGCAAAATATACCAGTGTAACAAGATAACAACAAAGGAGCGTAAGTATTTACCAAAATGTGGATGTTTGTGTGTTACTTTGGAAAAAAATTACCAAAGTTCTCTGTTTTAGTGGTGTCGATGTAGCACTGGGATGTTTTTTGTGTGACTTAAAACAAATGAATGATTATTCTTCGCATTAAAATAACATCATTAACGTCAAAGTAAAACTGATTTAGGATCAAAGATGTAAAGTTTCAAAGTTAAAGATGAGTGGATTGTCAGATGTTGCCTCAGAATGGTCACTAGATCCCAAAATTTATAGTTTTTTCTTTGTCTTCTTGAATTGTTCTCGTACTGCTGGTTTGAGTCTGCACATCATCAACGGGTAAAAATGACAGAGAAATGTTATGTGATGGCTTTTCAATTATTCTAACCGCTGTGGCCATACAAAAAAAAAAACCTAAGTATGTTTTTCTGTAAATTTAACCTTTGGCAATGCCAATCCAGTCGTATTGTTTTTTTGAGGCCCTTAAAGGTTATCAACCTAAGCTATCAGCACGTTTTGTCAGAATTTGTCAAAAAAGACTCTGCTGCTTGACATTTTCTTCAGTTCCCCAATAGATTTTGATTGTATTTCAGAATGTTTTGGTCTAAAAAAAACAGGAATAGTTTACCATTTCAATAGTTTACATTTGGGCAATTTTTGAGCCTGTGCATGCTGCAGTGATTTTTTTTCTGATAATGATCCATGTATGAATGAATGCCCGTGCTCTGACAAGAAAAAAAAAAATCACTCTGGGTCCACAGAAGCAGGATTAAGAAGGATGGATTTATTTCTAAGAAGCATTGATCTATATCCATATACTTTTCCACAAAGGAAACAAAGAAAGGGAATAAATGAAATATATATATATATATATATATATATATATATATATATATATATATATATATATATATATGCTTGTGATGACTGTGTGCAAATCCCATACTCTCTTAATTTAGGATAAAAACACTAATGTAAGAAGCAAGAAAATAAAAAAGCATTTCTTCCTATACAATTAGTTTCCTATTCTTCCTATTAGTATTGTGACCAATATAAAAAAATAGCTAAAGAGTACTTTTGACATGCACAGGGATTTCGCAAAGACTCAGCACATAAATGCAATAATTGTCTCTGTATCAGTAATTGCAGCCCTCTCTTGCATATACACAGTGGGGATGATCAGAAATCACCAACTCTTCTACGAAGCTGCCTGAAGATCTAAAAATAAATATACCATCTGACTGCAGAAAAAGATTATGGTAAAAGTCTTTTGAAGTTGACAAAAACAGCAGCTTTGGGATTTGGCCGACAAAACAAAAGGTCAAAATTGCACATTTCAAGTGTTCAGTGCATGAAAGTGTCTCTTTTAAACTTTTATGGTTTTAACAAAATGAATGATGAATTGGAGGTAACTGTCTCCTTAAAATTCCTTAAACTTAAAAATGGAAGTCTGCATCACTTCATGCAAATCAACTTTGAACTTTAAGGACTTTGAATGACAGACAACTTTAAAAAAGCAGCCTCTGTGGTCTGTCCTGCAACCAGTTGACAGTTATTTTTATCAGACTGACTCAGTCCACACTATGGTTAGCCACAACATATAATATTCTCCACCAAAACCCTCAAAACACGAGTTAACAGAAATTGGAACAACAAGAAACTAGGTCGCAGGAAAGCTGACAGGAAAAAAACTGATGACACGGCATAATTGTTGTGTGACTGCCAACACATTACACAGGTCAAGAGTTTCTCATGAGGGTTGTTCTAAAATTCAAAAACTGTCAGAATCTTACAGTGTTTGATTCTTTCAGCTGTTATTATTGTTGGGAACATGTTGTGAGACAGGTTTGTAGAATATTTTGTAGAATATAGTAGAACTCTTGATTTCATCTCTTAGAGGTTATTTACATTTTTCTAATCACTTCCCATCACTCATTTCTTTTCAGCATCTTTACACTAGGTGTTTTGGATTAGGTCAGCCAATATGGGTTTTTCAGTGATGGATGCCAATGCAGACTCTTAAAGGTAGTATCTCACTGGGCTGAGAATGTTGGTGAATAGTTGGTGGATGGTATTAGCGAGGAAATCTCTAAAATATCTCAAACTGTGATTCTCAGCTTTCTTGCGTAAGCCACAGAGGCTTGCAGCCCTGTTGCTTGAATTATAAACATGTTCAAAGAATCTGTGCAACAGTTTTAGTCTCAAAATAAACAGAGTTGGTGCAGGTGTCTCAAATCTTGCTAAATTTAATTTTCTTAAATTCTAGAGCTGCATTTTGAAACCTGCACAGGACAGAAAACAGAGGCTACGGCCCCAAACGTCCAGGTCTAAAAAAACCAACTAATGATTATTATTCAAAGAACTGGTCCAAATGTTGTTTTTTTTTTCTAAAGTGTACTCCAGTAGATTAAATCATAAACATGGGGCAGCTGCCAAGTTGTGTACAAAGTGGGCCAGTGCAAAGATGGGCAATAAAATAACGTACATGGTCTAGAATATAGTTTTGCAAGTTGTGCGCACAAAAATAGGAATATAGGATAGCAATTTTCAAAATTTGACAAATCAAAACGTGGCTTGCTGGTTGCAAATAGTCAGAATTCAGTGTGACTGAAATGGAAAATATGCCTTTTTTCTTGCAATTTTGAGTTCCCAGCTGGTCTCCAACAATCTCGGCTCGGTGAGATACTACACTAAGAAATCAGGACAGATTTGTGTGTGTGGCTGTCAAAACACTCAACTATTCATGCACATCACAAACCACTAGACAAAAGTGCTCAGTCGTCACTTATGGGCTACAGGGTGCGGACTGATGGGGGGGAGGGGGGCATTTAATTCTTATAATTTATGAAGTAATAAAATATGCAGAAGGTGAATTTATTTGAATACTTTCTAAAGGTCTGTAACACATTCCGAATTTGTCCCGAAACTTAGGAAACCCTGGGAGACTTTTGTTTGACGTGCTGAGGGGATTTCAGGTAACCGCAGCCAGTCTGGTGACTGAGAAAGGAAAAGGGGTCCAATCATGCATCATTAGACTGGCTTTCTCTGAGGGATGTGACGCTATGACTGACCCTCTGGGTCAGCACTATTATGACGGTGGGTGGGGTGGCAGGAAAAGGAAATCGAGAATGTGACACAAGGGTCCCTTAGAGAGACATTTAGAGTTGGAGGAAGGAAGTCTGAGTGAGAGGGGAGATAATGAGGGAGTGACATAAGTGGAGGGAAGAGAAATATGGCTCATTAAAATGTCAAATATTCAAATAATTAATTGAAGGGCAGAGAAGAAAAAAAAGTGAACACGAGCGTAGTGCCTTATAAAAAATTGCATTTGCAGATTCTTTTGTCATCTACTGGTAAATTTCCTGCCTTAGCTTAGGTGAAAATTAATTCTACAATGATGTGACTTGCAATTTTAGTCAAGTTACTCGACTGCAAAAGTATCCAGGACGGATTTCTAAATTACCACAACAAATGAGCAATTTGAGTAATAATGTTTGCCCATCTTTTGAGGCTTCAATTATTTGCTGAATTTATTCTGTGAGATTGGATTATATGGAGGCCTTTCAAGATGAATTTGGAGGTGATGAGTTTCGCTGCATCAGGCCTCGGTGACCCCACAATGAATCTAAATTCCTTTTAATGGAAAGGGGAGCCCTGGGAGTTGCCACATGAGACAAATATGTGCCCCTCTCCAAAAGATGATTATTCATCATGCTAATTATTTCAACACTTCAATTAATTTGGCAACATTATTTTCCATCGGCTTCTGCTCTGCACACCTGTTTGTAAAAGGATCTGGGGAAATAAAGGGAAGATAAGAGCTGGGTTACTCTGATGTCCCTAATGTGCTGCTAATCACTCACACGTTTATAGAAAACCAATTCATTTAGGAGTTAAATACAATATCTGTCATGTGTTCTTTTGTTAAGTTGTAAATTAGGATTTTCTGACTAATATCTGTTACTCTGGCCGTCACACAAATGTGTGTCTACAGCTTTTGGATATTTGTCCAATATATATATAATTTAGTGAGCAAACGAGTAATGATGTGTATGCATTTTTAATAACTTTGTCTTTCCTCAGTCAAATACCGCTATAGAGTATTATAATTTCGAGGGAAAAAAATGTTCAAAACTTCACTGTCTCTGCTACAAAAAGCCCACGAATATTAGCTGGAAAAGAACAAAGACTTAAGTGAAATAAAAGGCTTTTTGCTGTTGCTGCAGTTAATCACAACACAGAAATGATGGGATACTGAATGTGTCACAGCTGAAACTGAGAGAAAAAAAGTATAAGTTTTTGTCAAAGTTGTGTTGGATGGAACTGGTGAATGAATACACCAAACTGTACACTGAAAACAAAAAAACAGATTGACTATCAGAAATATGTTTGCATAGTCTAAACAAATAAAAGTTTGTTAAATTATTTATTCTTGCTGGTTTTATAAACCATATACGTAAACCTAACACCTAAAGAGACTAGTGAGTGAAAATTTAAATGTGATTTAAATTAGGTGTAATCAATGTGGATCAAAGTGATGCTTTAGGTATAATTTACCTTCACTACTGTTGTTTCTAAACTTTATGGGTTAAAATAATTTTAAATGATTTGCTGAGTGAACAAAATAAATCATCAGAAAGCATCTACATTGTTGAACAAGCACAGACATATTAAATTTCAACATTTTTCACCATAAAATAGTACAAATAAATTGTCAAATTTCTTTTTTTAATATATTCTTTTCCGTGAATATAAACTGCTTAGATCTGTTTTAGACACAACCGAGGAGATGTTTTAGTGACAAGCTGATTATTTCTTTAACAAGAATGACAAAAGGTCTGGAAACCCTACGTGTCAAAACAGTCACATTTTTCTCTTAAAGAGACCATAATACGCTGTGTGCCTCAACATTTAGACAAAATTAAAGTTCAGGGTTTTGAATCAGCTCTTTCTGACCTGATGCAGCATGTGAGCAAGTAAATGAAGCATTGCATTTATGTAGAAAATGCATGTTTTTAGAAAGGTTTCTATTTAGTTGTGAGAAAAACAACTACATTTGAATCATAAACCCAGTTTTCAAAGGGAGGGACTTAAATTCCCAGAAAGAGACTTCAGCTCCCATGAAAGAAATCTTCTTGAGGTAGAGTGAAGGTTGTGGGTCACAACATAATAAATTATTGAGAGTTTATAAAATAAATATAAATGGAATGATTTTAGCAGCTTCTCTCTGCCAGTCTGTAAAAGTAAGGGTTTTCAAATTGCTAAAAGATTTTAGAGACTATTGTAAACAATATAATTTTTTCAGCTTTTTAAAGACGTTCTTTTAGAAGAAAATATTTTGCTAAATGCTGGGTCATACGCTTGATAAACAGCTTTGTTTTTGTAGGATTCATAAAAAATAAAAAAATCTTATTATAAAAATCTCGTGCAGAGCTCTGAATAAAAAGTTTCTTTTTAAATGAAGAAACCCGTGATTCAAATACTATTTTGGCTAAATTTAGAAACAGCTAATCTATCATGAAGTGATCAGGGTTATTAAGAAACACCCACTGCAGTTTGTTTACGTTCAAAGAGGTTAAGTGGTTCTCGTGATGCAAAAGATTATCATCGTATGCAAAAATTGTACGGCTCCCCTTTAATTATTACCATCTTAGCAACGCAATGTTCCAAGAAACATTAAAAAGGTGGTTCTCCACAGTTATATCATTAAATGTTAATTAGCTGCAGTGTTACTGGGGAGCTTTTATGCCACTCTTTCACACACACCCACAAGCGTGCAAGCACACACACACACAGACAAACAAACAGACACGTGAAAACATTTTAAGACCTATTTTGCTAATTTTTTCGCCCTGTGGAATATGGAACAGCTGCAGCTCATTCACAAATAAGAGCCGCAGTTTTAATAGTCACAAAAACAACAAGTGCTTGATGTTTCTCCTCCAACAGCTGTATTTGCTTCAAGATCACAGTTAAATTTAAGAAACTAGGAAGGACTTAGTCACCTTGTGCCACAATTTTTCAGAAAATCAGGTGAAACTACTGTACTTTGATGTATGTATATGTTAGTGTGTGTTTCTGACTGTATCTCAGTGGCCAAAGGTACTAGCTGAACCTTATAGGGAACTTTTCTTCTCCTCCAAAAATAAAAACTAATATAGGCGAAATATGTTGACCTTGGAAGCACTTTCATACTTTCAAGACATCACAGGACTGCAATGCTTTAAGGTACATTACCTGATAGGCAGGCAGCAGTAGGAGAAGGTTATTTGACTAATTGTTTTTCAAAAGAATTCAATTACAAATGTAATTAAATACATATCACCACTCCCCAAAAACTTCCAGCTCCAGGCACTAAATCCTTGTCTCGGATTTTAAACTGAAGCAAGGGGAAAATGTGTGCCGAACTGTATCTAAAGTGTTATGGTGTCATTTGTGGCTGTTATTCAGCCTCTGCACTTATACACAGTCACATGGGGCAGCTAAAAAAAAAGGTGGAGATTGAGACAAAAAGCTGAGCTGAGGAGAAAGGTAAAGAATGAGATCACTTTTTTAAATGGCGTTGACTAAGTAATGTAAGTGAGTTAAAGTACTCAGCAAGTGAAAATAAAAAACAGAGCTGAGGGAAATTGCTTTCTCACTTTAACAAACTCTATACATGAATTTGTAATTTCTTTCTTCAGTTCAGTTTGTGCAGCAATTTGCTCACAGACTTCATTTTGTTCAGGAATAAGCAACACGGCCTTATTTGAGTTCAGTGTAGTTGGTAAGTTAGACAAATTCTTACTCCCAGGACCAATATCTTTTTAACAAACAGAAGTTAAATCACAACCTACTACTTCATACATTATGCTACTACCTGATTTTGATCAAAACAAGTTGAACTCTGAGCTAACAAATAACGCTGGTGTTTATGTCGAAAATGACACAAAAGTGCATGTTTCTTATTGAATGTTGGAAACAACATTAACAGGAGACAGTAAATGTCTGACACATAGTGGAGTCTGATGGGGTTTTGGTGTTACTACAGTCAATACTCATGATTCTACTGGATATTTTAGTTTGATGTTGCAGTATAAAGACAGTCCTTAAGCCCTTGTTTTATCCACTGTTTCCCCGTTTTTATTAAAAATTGACAAAGTTTCTCTCATTGTTCAGAATTGAAGCCGAAGTGTTTGCTTTTTGGTTGTTGCCATGTTGTATGTTTGGAGTCTGTGCAAGAAATATGGGGTTGTACTCTCATTGTGAAAGTCTCTCCTACAGACCCCTCCAGCTTGCTAACAGACTGTGTCATTTTCTTCACACTTTAAATTGGAACTAAACAAAAACTAATGGACATATCTGCATATTGCATATTGCAATGCATATTCATATATGCAGGAGCAAGGTAAGAACTACAGGGATCAATAAAAATCAACACCTTCAGTTTTATAGATAATGAGCTAAAATTTTGGTGTGGTAGTAGCGCAGAGTCATCCCCAACACATGCATTGAGCATGAAAAGATTGCATGAAATCTTAATTTAAAACTTTGGCATGTCTGGCAGTAGGCGATATGCATTTCTTCAAGGAACGCTAGTTTCAGTCTTAGTGTGATTACCATGGATTATATTATGATTATCTTCAAACACAAGAGGTTATAGCCTATTGCTTATTTTGTTTCCTCTCTGAACAAGAAGAATTTGACCTTCCCAATTGTGTTACCCTCTAAACAAGCCTGTTTTGTTTTTTCATCTTTACAAACATGCTTTGAAAGTGGTATAACCTCTTTCTCAGTGTCTCCCATGTAAAAAGAGACGAACAAAAAAGACTCGTGAATTAGACTTACCGAGGCTGAACTCCAACTGACGCACCTTTGGTGTTAAAATCACACCTGTAAGACAGAGAAAGCAGAAAGAAGACAATGGTGTGAAGGCAATCCAAATTGAACATGTGAAATGTTTGTTCCAGGTAGTATAGTTAAAGCTGTCTTTAAAAAAACTACCCTTTAGTTCTGTTGATCTTTAAACGAGAGGGTACATTTTTTATCATAATCTTTCAGACTCAAGGTTGAAGGTTGAAGCAAAAAATTCAAACATGTCGTGTCACAAAGTTAAAAACATTCAATATACAATTTTAATAGAAAAGCTAAATAAATAAAACAAAAAACTATTTCCCTTTCAAAGATACCTGAAATCCTTATGCCCTTTCCTTTCTTAGCTGCTCTTTGCTTTATTTTTCTTTCTTTTGGTTGCCTGTCATCTGGGCCTCCTGTTTATCCTCCGTGTTTTGTGTGTGGAAGAAAATGTGAGTAAATCACAGCACATTGCTCCGGTTTCTCCTCTCCACACCCGGGAGGCATCATTTATCAAGCCTCTGCAGTGTATTTATACCTGAGCACTACCGTCCACTATTTACCAGGATCCTCAGCTTCACTATTTGGTGCTACAGTAAACTTAAGTGTCAAGTCCTGTTATTATTCATCATGTCGCTTGAATTTTCGGTACTGCGTGTACGCTGGAGCTTGTGCATCTCTTTTCAGTTCTGAAGCAGCCTTGTTCAGCTGCATACTGTTGGCCACCACTCCTCCCAGCCTGCCTCTTCCCACTCAAGATTCTTCACATCCAGTCACATACTGCAGTCTGCTGTCTGCATTCCAGCTTTAATCTGAATCCTTCTCCAACAGCCCGTCCAGCCACAGCCTGATGGCTAAACACTCCAGTGCCACCCTTCAGCATAAACACGACTGAATCATTTCAACCCAGAATGTTTTTTTTTAGTATAAATCAATAAGGATAGTGGCAGGCATGGAACGTGAAGTTGATTAGGGAGTTCAAATCATGAAACATTGAAGATGGAAAGTATCTTAATAATAAAAATGATTGACAAAAGACAGTATTTTAACATTCTAAGAGTGTGACAGGCTCCCAAAAACATTCATCTAGGTTATGCAAAAACTCTGCAAACTTTGCCAGAGTGTTCAAACAATAGTTTCTGGGTAAGGATTGTCCTTGAGGGCTCATGCCAAAAATGATGAGTACAGGACTGACTGCTTCCATCATCTGTCACCAGGGCTGTCTCTCATTCATCACTCTCCCGGTCCGACACAACCGCTCAAACACAGAACAGATGAAACACCTGCAGGTTGGAGGAAAAACGAGGAGGTCCTAAACTAATAAATGGTGTTTTGCTCTTCCTGACGTGCCCTGGACACAACTGGCCTCTCTAAGGCTCATCAACTCCACTAATGGGCCACACACTCTGTCCTTTTTAATGTATGAAAGCCATGCAAGTTTAGATAACAGCCATTAAACAAAGCACAGATTTTTTTATTTCCTCACAAAGAACAAAAACTAATTTATTTTTTTAATACTGTTACTTTTCTTCATTAGCAGCTGGGCACTAAGTTAGGTCAGTTTGTGGGGCATTTCATTACAAAGCACATTATCAATATTATTTGATTTGCAGAACCTAGTGTATATTTCTATGCTTTTTGTTTCTGGGGGACAAATTAGGAATTGCCCAAGCCACAGAGGTTTGTATGAGGGTGGGCTGAGAATGTATAGGCTACCAGGGATCACCGGCAATCACTATCTGGTCCCTGTACCACTAAAGCTGTAACTGTGTTCACATTCTCTGCAAAAGTTGAGCTCCTTGCTGCTGCGGGTTGAACATCGCCAGGGCTGCTCCTTGATGCCAGTACTGTTTGTGGCGTTCATGGACAGACAGACTCAAATCATCACTTTAGGCATGTAAGGAGTGGCTTGCAGCCGAGTTGAAAGTCAGCTTCTGCAAGTCTGAGATCATGTTTCTGAAGTGAAAAAAGGTGGAAAGCTCCCTCTGGGTTGGAGGTGAGTTTTTGTTCAAGTTCAAACATCTTGTTCATGAGTGATGGCAGGATGGAATGGGAGGTGGACCAACGAATTGAGGCTTCAACTACAGTAGTGAGGGCATTGCTCCAGTCTGATTGTAAAGAAAGAGCTGGCCTGAAAGGATCACAGGACCATCTACATGCCAACCCTCACCTTAAACTGAGACCCTGGATACAAGACGTTAACATATGTTTCCCTTGTAAGGTGGCAGGCCTCAGCCGTAGAAACAGAGTAAGAAGCTCTGTCAAAAGAACTCAGCCGATATGGTTTGGAATTCCCTTTGTAGGTGACTCAGGCCTGTCCTCCAGGGAGGAGACCCCAGGGCAGACCGGAATTATATATTCTTTATATATTCTCTCTGGCCTGGTAACTACTTGGAATACCCAAGGATGAGCTGGAGAGAAGGATGTCTGGGCTTCTTTCCTTGACTTGCTGCCTCAGCAACTCAACCCAGAGTGAGCAGATGGATGGATGGATGGATGGAATTGGGAGTCACTTGCCTGCATAGACTCAAAAAGGCACTGAACTTTTTTAAACAACAACTCCTTTTTTAAAGTCGTGTGCTGAGAATATTGTGAAGAAAACCTTAAAACTGCCATTATATTCTTATAAATATCATAAACATCTAATTATTCAACTGCACAGACGTCTAAAATTCCTTGCAAAGTTAAAAAACAACCATCCAATTACCCAAATAGTGCACATAGAGATTCTGTGTCATGATCTAGTCTTCACATTACTGCCATCATCCCACTCCTCTGTGGTCACGTCTACTCATGAAGTTGTCATCACTAAGCTTTGCTTTGTAAGAACATATAAAAAATTAATAACTCAGGATGTCATGTTGTGCATTAAAAAAAAAACAGAAGAGCCCTTTAGCTAGCTAGGCTGAGACGGAGACAGCTGTTAGGTCCCGCCTCTGGTGCCATGTTATCACCAGGGATTATCATTCTGACAGCCCAGTTACTTTAGAGGACTCCATCTGTGCCAAGAATCAACTCATCCTGAGTGGTAGGAGGCAGAAGGAAAAAGGCTGACACTGCAGTAATAATTAAAGATAAGGCATGTTGTGGGTTGGGGATACCAACCATGGAAAACATGCAACTAAACAAGTGAATGCTGACAAAGAGGAAGGAGGAGGATTGGAAATTACAACTGTCTGCTTTCCAGCAGACAGCTTTTAGGATGGAGTGTGAAGTATTTATAAAAAAGGATCATGCCAGATGTTTTGTTTATCCTTAAAGGTACAACATAAACTGTGCTGACTGTCTCACAGACTGAACTAACAGTTTAGTGTTCCAGCATGGCTGTAGAAACTGTCACACGTTTGCATTGCTCCCGTCCAGCTAAATTATATGTCTGTAACATGAGAACAAAGCCTTTCACTGAAAGAAAACATTAATATGCAAATTATTTAAACACTAAAAACAGTACAAACACATGCAGTTTTGAAACTCAAATATTCCCACCCCCATTATTGTGGCTACTTAATATTAAGACCTCAGTCCAGAGTTTTTTTTTGTATATGAGGGGCTATTGGCTGAAATCCATCAAATGCACTGTAAACCTAAACCTGCAATGTACACATTTGTTTAAACTTTTATTTAAAAAACACAAGTACATTTAAAAGTACAGTGTCAAATTCAGATTTATTTCAGTAATACATCATAAGACAGAATATAGTAAAACCCAAATAAACAAAAAATAGAAATACATTTTTTGGGATTACAATCAGTAGATTGTCCAGTAGTAGGTGAGGGTGTCAGGATTGGGTAAAAAAAGGCTTTATGGTTTCAATTGAGATGAGTCATGGCTCACTACTTCAGGCAAAATTGTGAATGTAGTCTTCATAAATATAAAATGTATCTATTTTTTATGCAAAATTGCAAAGAACTTAAACAGCTGGTTTGCATGATATTGGAAAAATCTTGGTGCATAAAACACAATGCTAGAAACTACCATCAAACTAAACTACAGATCTAAGTTTTTGTTAATTAATCTTCACAGTTCTTCTGGAAATGGGGCTTATCGAAATAGACATTCTGCAGCAGAAATCACTGCACTGCTCACACTGCCCTTGTGAAACCAGCATCAGTGCTAATCATTGCCTGATGTTGTTGGATGCTGCATCTACAAATGCAAGAATTTTTTTTTCTACCACCCTAGGGGAAAAAAAAAACATCTATGCGACTTAAAAGCTTTGTTTGGCTCCAGCACATTCAAATGGACTGAGGTGAAGAAGAAAAGGAGAAAAATGTGTGAATACTTCTGGGATATGATGAACGCTTGGGGATTAAATATGGCAACCCAGTTTGCTGACAGCGCACAGTTTAAAAGTCTACCTGCAAGGTTTGAGATCTGACGATTTGAGTGTTAATGCTCATGACAGGGTTAACTCACAGCATAAGACATCAACTAGAATGAATGTTGCCACACAGAAGATGCCTTCAGGGAAGACATTGCTGATTTCTTCAAGATCATTTCAAACCATGCTCAGCACCAATGACTTCAACAGCAGCTTGATGGCAAGAGTCTGAGCTTATACACTGACCTGCCTGTAACTCAACCCTGTTATTCACTGAAAACATAGTGGCAAAAGGCACTGAAAGAGGCCATGAACTGTTGACCAACCATGGAAAAAATGGGAAAAGAATCACTTCAAAACGGCAGAAACAGGCATGAAAAGAAGTGGTGATGCAAAGAGGAGGCAAACACTTTGCTGTCCCGACTTTTCTGACAAGTTTCGCTTTCATCGTATTATAAATGAACATGTATTTTTTTTCAAAATATATTTTTCAGTTACGTTTAATATGTTGCCCTTTAGTGTGTTTTCTAATAAAAATCTATATTTTTTTAATGCTTGCAAATTGATGCAATGTGCCCTGATTTACTTTTTACACACCATGACCCTGTTCTTGTGCTGAATTCATTTGAAGTCATTAATTTCCTAAAGCGAATTGGACAAATACACAACAAAACAAAGTGTAACTGCAATAATTACACATTGCACCGGGAGAGGTAAACCATCTGTACAGTCCACCTCAATGTACTTTCCACAGAGCATATAATGCTCTCAGCCACAAAGTGTAGATAGGGCCGTGGAGAAAAGTGGCACAGGTGTGGTATTTATAATCGATATCCGCCAGTATTATGAATATGGTAATAAGCTCAGCAAGGCAGCAGGCAGGCAGGCAGCACATGCAGATGTAGCTCCCAAAGGGGCCCAAAGCAAATGAGGTGTACCCGCCTGCTATACTGCAGTTTTATCTGGCTCCAGAAATAACAGCACGGCCCCACTGTAGTCCCAATCTATCACCCCCCCACCAGTCTGCGGGTGGTACCAGTGGGGGGAAAGGCACACTGAAGGGAGCAGAGAGGGTAATTTATAAGAATATGAGCAGGGTAGGCGATTTCTCTAGAATGACAAAGCTAATTAATGTCCAGGGGCTTAAATTGTTCATATTACAGATGATCATTGAACCCTCCTCTCTGCTTGTTGCCCTGCTTCCTCATCCACTTTATAACACAATAAACCTCATGTATAAAGTTCTGAATGGGACGTGGGGCTGTAAATTTCACACGTGATCATGGGTGTCTGATTATGACATACAATGCGGTAGCAAACACAGGAAGATACAAATTCCAATAGTGATTCAAATTACATCATGGATATAAAGTAACAGGATCTCTGAAACCATGTGGTTGTATATTTCAGACAGATGCAAAAAGCAACTAAAATTTAGAGATCTGTGTTTGAGTCCTATCCTCCTGACTACCAGCAGTTCAAATTTGTCCTCTGTGGAGGACATTTGAAAACCTGATTCTCTCCTACCCACTGCACGCAACTGAATTAACTGCTTTTGCAGAGGACATTTAAGGCTTTTCAGTGATACCAAATGTGAAGGGGTGGGAGTAATTACCTTATAAAGATTGGGGAATTAAAAAAAAAAAAATGTGATTGAACAACATTTTTTTCCTGGTAGTCAGGAGGCTATGTAAGTAAATAGTTTTTTTCACCAATCTCATCTGAATGCAGATGTCTAAGTTTAGCCTGACTGTAGTCTAGATGTCTTTTCAACTCAAAACTGCTCACTGAGGGCTCACACACCTGTATGAGCTCCAGACTGATAATTACATCTTTGCACTATGCAGGGAATTGGATTACAAAAACAGAAAACCTGTAAATATCTTTCACTTTTTCTGTAAACTGTGTGATATTGTAGTTTTCTTTTCTGTCCTGTCTAACTTTCAACCACGAAGAGAGATGCAATACTGTAGTTACACTTTAACAAAAACAAAAAAAATCTACTTTGATTTGGCTAAATACAGCAAGCTAGCTGTAAGATGGTTTATTTTCCAGCTGTTATTCATTTATGTGTTCACTTTTCATTGATTATATGACACATTTTACATTCCATTTGTAGCAATAACTCACAATGTATGAACTTCAAATCAGAAAAAATAAAATAAAATCACTTAAAGTTGAAATTCTGACTTGGAAAGTTTGAAGTTTTTTGAACACCCAGATCTTAAAATCCAATATGGCTACCACTGTGCATATAACGTGTTAATAGCTGCATTTAGAAAGTATTTATTTATGCTTCTGTTAGTTTGTATCGCATTAAATCAGTGGCAGATATGGTATTTCTATTGATGAGCAAGTTGTTACAGTTTTTGAATGCATTAAATGCAATAAAATACATTATTACTAAGTAATAATAGTTTGCCTGGCTTTGAGCAACAATTAGCACTTATTTTTCAACTGTAACAGGGTTAAGTTGGGTATGACACATTTCCTAAATTGGAGTTCTGATTTCCAAAGTAAAAGAAACACAGCATTACATTCAAAAGACTGTGGACAAGTTAAAATGAACCACCTCAAAAGAAGTATAGAATGTAGAACTTATTTTGCAGTAAAAGTTCAAATATTTAGTATGGTGTTTTTTTATCTATTTCAACTTTTTTTGGTAGAATTAGTTTACTACAAAAAGTGAGCATTTGTCCGATTGCTGGGTGTGTTCAAATGTTTAAGTCAGAAAGTGAAAATCAAAAGAAAATCAACAAAATCATATGTTTGCACCAAAACCTCAAATAACAAGGATGCAGTTGGTCCACTGATCAGACACCTTTTTGCAATTGCTGTTAACATCTGAATCCACAAAACATAATGATGAAAATCCTCAAAAAGCTGCCTGACACAGCTTTTTAAGTAAATTTCTAAAAGGAGCTTCAATAAACATCTATGCAGAGGGTATACACAACCCTAATCACTTCTGCTTATCCTCCTCATGAATAGATATTACACACAAAAGCCTAGGCCTGAGAATAAATCCAGATAATATCTTGAATATTATCTTCTTTTAGATTTTAAGGCGATATAAATAATTTACTTGTATGGCTGGCTCACCAGGAGCTTTGATATTTCAGGGATATAAATAGCATTTTCCATTCCACCCCAGTCATCAGCTCTTTATTTCATGTGCACACAGATAGGTGCACACAAAAAAAGCAATGTTTTGCTGTCAAACCACACTCTTTCTCTCATTGCTGTGTTTAAAATTCTCATAAAACACCTGCACATCCTTTCTGATGATTTAGTCATCCCCCAAGCTAATGTACCTCTAACTCGATTGATGTTTGCACAGACAGGCATCCCATTAGGACAAGTGGTACTGAATGGGAGAGTGAGTTATCTTCACATTACTATTGCAGGAGACTGAGAGGGGACAGATGGTTTTGTTGCCAGCTTTTAATGAAGTGTTGTGAATCAGTTGGAGGTGCCGAGGAGGTCCTGACTGTCACTATGATAAGAGCTGTAGCGTGGCGGGTTAACAAAGGACAGAGAGAGAGACAGTTGGCTCTGCAATAGTTCTGTCATGTCAAACACGTTGCAATTAAAGTTTCATTCGTTTTTAGGTTTTCAGATGACAGTTAAACTCAAGCTCATGTATGCAAACTGTTACTTGATTATTTGATAATTTAAAAAAAGAACAGTTTTTGTGCATTTGTTGGGATTTTGTAAAAAGAAAAGAAAAAAAAAAACCTTAATCACATGGCCACATTTAGTTCAGTCCCACTTTTGTCTCCTGTCAACAAAGTGGAGATAAACCATTTCACCTGCGACTGATAATGCAGGGCTGTCAACCCATCTTTCGTGCTACACATGGTAATTATGTGCTTTGGTCATCCCTTTGTCTTCCAGAATACTAAAGGGAAAGAAAACACAAGCACAATGAGGTGTTTCTCATTAGTTCCGTACTCCTACACCTGTCAGATATCAACTAAAAACTGTAATTGTGTAGCGGCGTAATGGTAAACGGAGGTGGACTGAATTAGACAAAAATGTTCAGGTTGGCTACTGCCAATACAAAATCTATGTGAGTGCTTGTGTGCAAATATTCCCAGCGGAACAGCTTCTTGTCACAATATGAGCAGTACTCTCTTTCCCCCTTACTGGATGGTGTAGATATACAGAAATATGTAAATAATCACCTATTTTCTTTGTCAATATAAACTTATACACACTTCTAGTCCTTTTTCACCACAAAACAAACACATGAGAACATAAACAGCATTGTGGGGTTCAGTAAAATGCCTCTGGTCACTTCAAGTAGAGTGGCATGGGGATCAGCTCTTTGGTAATGTTTTAAATCTCAGTCAATTTCACATTTCATGGTTACTCCAGCAGAAATAATATGACATACACCAAACTGCTACAGCTAGCTGCTGCTGACGTTATTTGTGCTTGGACATAACCAACAATTCTATTTACTGTGAATCAAACAACAATGTAAAGGTTAATACATCAAACCCCATGAAACTTTTGAGACTGGAGTTGGAGTTGGTCTATGATGGCAGCAATCCACTCTGATCTGGGTCCTTCTCAGACTCGCCATTAACTTATCAGTTTGTCAAGAAATTTAAAGCTTTACCCATATGTACAATTTTTTAGCAATAAATAAGGTAACATATGCTATAATACCACTATAATAATTTGTGGCTAAGTTGTGTTTCATGGCTAAATAACTGGTGTAGCGTCATTCTTGCTCATGCTAAGAATATTAGCATATTGACATTCATGGTAACATTTCAACAGTTGAATGTTGGGGCTTGTCAAGGTACTCATTATTACTCAAACCTTTGGCCAGTGTTCCTTCTTGTAAAAATATAATTACTAGATCTGATGGTGCACTATAAACCATGCCAGTATTTATTGTCAGACATCCCTCCAAACAATTTATTAAGCTAATATAGAAGTGGTCCCTCTCCCTGGGCTGCCACCTTATCGTGGTGGAGGGGTTTGAGTGTCCCAATGATCCTAGGAGCTATGCTGTCAGGGGCTTCATGCCCCTAGTAGGGTCACCCAAGGCAGACAGGTCCTAGGTGAGGGGCCAGACGAAGTGCAG
>NC_051432.1:13616461-13629333 GCF_001649575.2 Kryptolebias marmoratus
CCCAGGACACGCTGGAGGGACTATGTTTCTCGGCTGGCCTGGGAACACCTTGGGATTCCCCCGGAGGAGCTGGCTGGCCCAAGTGGCTGGGGAGAGGGAAGTCTGGGTCTCCCTGCTTAGGCTGCTGCCCCCGCGACCCGACCCCGGATAAGCGGAAGAGAATGGATGGATGGATGGATAGAAGTGGTCGTCCTTGTGTGCAGTGCTTGTTGATTATGGCCACATATGGTTCTGTGTATTTGTGCAAACATGGCTGTGTCTGAATGACTTTGTCATTTTCTCTACAGATTTGTATGTTTCCATGTTGGTAACTGTACAACTAGGCTGTTTCAGATATTCAGTGGTGTTGTTAAAGAAGCTTCATGACTTGTGCTTTCTCTCCTTTTGTGCAGCTCTCTTTGTTTATCCCTTCAGAGAAGATCATTTTGAACTTGCATGTCTGCAAAAGATTAGCAACTCTTCATTTAGTATTTTTAGCATTGCTTATATGGAGGATCTCCAACCTTTTCTTGTTGTGATGATCAGCTGGTTTAGTTTGTCTCTGGCTTTGCTCATTAATGACAACACATTCAGACTGTATGGATCAAAATAGCATTAAAAGTATAAATGTATAGATCACATGCAAATAAAAAAGAAACATTTAGGCTACATTCACACTGCAGGCAAAAGTGGCCCAAATCTGACTTTTTTATATCACATATCACAAATCTGATTTATTTTATTTTTTTCACATTCAACCCAGACCACTTTTATATGTGGTCCCAGATCATATACATACATATCTGATGCTTTTCAAAGTGACCTCAGTCTAAACTGTCATGTCACATTTCATCTGACTTACGTCATTGCAGTGTGACAGATGTCACAACTCTGCACTGGATTAGGCAGGAAGTGGCAAGATCAAATGTAAACATGTGACAAAACAAGCATGGCAGACACAGTTGACGGAGCTAGTCAGTGGAAAGAAAGTAAGGTTTTGGATTTCATTATTATTTGGGGTAACAACTCTGTTCAAGCTAAACTTGAGGGGTCATAACATAGCTGGGCTCTGTGACGTCACTTCACCTTCTGCGCAAGCGGGTCACTTAAGGGCTGTGGACTGTTCACACAGGAGTCTGATGGCGTTCACATTTAAATTATAATGTGAACAACTCAGCAAAAAAAAAAAAAAAAAAAATCAGATTTAAACAATAAGAGCTGCAGTGTGAATGCAGCTGTAGTCACACACAAACTCTTATGCTCAAACAGAAGTATGAAACAAACATGTTAAACTTTTTTTTTCTTGTAGAACCACAAAAAAGATGACCAAACCTTCAAAAAGTTCATTTTTTGTAACATAATGAATGCGCATACACTTATAGATGCGGAGAACTGAAATAATTTGACTATAATGCACTCACATTGCAAAAGCAATTAATTGAAAACCTGCAGAAATAAAAGCCAATGAGCTTTAAAGTTGGCTACCTGGCATAATTTGTGGAATCACAAGACTTGTGGGGTATCAACATGACACTGCAAAAAAAAAATAAAAGAAAAAAAAAGAAAAAGTATGCCAAAAAAATAGAGCCCTAATATTACCTGGAAATCATAACATTGTGTATAAGCTTTACTTTTTAAAAATAATCATTTAATGATTTGAAAACTCATGTAAATGACATAAATGTTTGATTTAATTTGACAGAATCTGCATTAATAGGACATGAGTTTTCCCAAGTATCAAAGTAAACGCAGTCATAAATCTTTGTACCAAAACCTCCCCCCTTGTTGTTTTTACTCTGTCAAAGACGCATTCACTCATTTTTTTGTGTGCGAGAAAGCGAGACATTTCTCCACCGGCACATTACAGAGACAGCAGCATATCTTACATGAGACAAGGAGTTACAGAGTTACACTGGAGCAAGGAGGACTCAGTAAGTCTCACAAACAACACAGCGCAGGCAGCTCACCAGCAGCACTCAGTCCTTCAGGGTTGGCGCTCAGCTCCTTCATATCAACCACGCAGTGTCCCAAGTGCTGGATGCCGTCCTCCATCTGTCCAGCTTGCCCCTCACTTCTCCCCCTCGCTCCTCCACCTCTTCCACGAAAAACCACAGTCCAGTCCAGTTCCCCGGCTTTAACGCAACCTGCCAGGGCAGAAAAGCTGTCACAAAGATAGCAATCCGCTCGCCTCGCTTTGCTTGCTGCCTCACAGCATGCTCTCTGTCAGCTTTAAAGATGCCTTTTGGAAACTAATATGGAAGAGAGGAGCCGGCGAGGGAGCAGCAGCAGCAGCAGCAGAGGTAGGGGAGGGAGAGAGGTGAGAAAGAGAAAGAAGGAGAGGGAGGAGTGATGAGGGCGTGAAGCTCAGAATGAAAGCGAAAGCAGGACAGAATTGATGTTATGTGCGATGCGCAGCCCTATCCATCAATCTTGGGCTGACAGTGGGGGCACCTAGAAGCTGCACGGTGCAACACAGCCAGAAAGACACAACTCTGCCCTTCCATCTCCCTTCTTTTCTCCTCTTACTGCGCAGCCACCGCTGCATCCAGACATGGCAGCAGGGGTCCCTCTGATTTGTGACATTCATCTCCCGCCCCTTCAGCAGCCTGCTCTCGCCACCTTTTCCTTTTTCTGGCAGCAAAACAAATAAGCATTCAGCTGCTGAGCTCCTTGCAGTGAAACCAGCATCATGCAGCATGTATATTTTTTTAAAGTTGCATACCTACAAAGGCTAAGATCGGCTAAAAGGAGAATACTTAAATATTACAATAATTTGCAACTTTACTACCATATCAACAGGGTAAACATGGAAGAGAGGTGAGCTGCTATTCAGACACAAATCAGTCTTCATCACAGTGTAATGAGACATCAGCAAATATTTTGTTTAATAAGCAGGTAAGAGCAGGTTCAGTGTCTTATTTTTGTTTGTCACTGTCACCGCTTCAATTCGTACTCATAATGTGGATGTTATTTGGCCACATTGTTTTTGATGCTACAGTTTGACTAAAACTTATTGAATTTATACCCTCCTAATGTCATAATGATTGTAATTACCCTTAAGGTTCAGAAAAGCTAAGGTATGTTATTATTAATGTTTATATTTTATAGGGAACATGAAATGGAAAGTCACAACGACTGAAGGAAGAAACGAGGTGGAGATTACTATTGTTTACAGAGGTTAATTCAACAACGATGGATCTACTGATTATTGGTGTTCTTACTTCTTTACTTTTGCAGGTTTTCGGTGGAGGCAGAATACCAGGAATCCAGGTAAGATAAGTGTAACAAGTACTTGATTATGTGGGCAGATCAAACGGGTGAACAGAGTGGCTGAGATGACTTCTTACTTTGTTTAGGAGGCGATTCACAGAGAGGATCGTCCGGAGGACATTCGACAAATGGAGTTCAGAAGACAAAGGCAGGACACGCAATGAGATACACAGAGAAGTTTAAATAATCTTAAAAATAACAAGCCAAACACAGATTATTAAAAAGGCTGAACATGAACTTTACCCAGTGACGTTAACAGTTCAGTGAAGAATGGTGGTTTAACTTAAATAGCGGTGCCAGTCAACCCAGATCAGTCAAAGTCGTGTGCTGCAGCTGTAACACACACAGAGGGGAGGGGGGAAATCTACATGCCTCCCAACAGTTGGACATAGAGCATTTATCAGGGTGGTCACAGTAGAAGGTAGATATTAGGTTGGGTTCCAAGATGAAGGAGTGAGGGATTTCTCTGGGTCATACCCTTTCCAGTTAACCAGGTATTGGAAACCCTGGCCCCTATGACAAACATCCAGAATGAGCTGGAGGATGTAAGCAGAGCAGTCAATCATGAGTTGGGCAGGTGCTAAGGGTGTGACTGAAGGGCACAAAGTGCTAGATCTGATAGGCTTTACTTGGGAGACTTGGAAAGTAGGACTGATCATAGCCTTGATCTTAAAAGACCAAGTGGGAGCCACTTTATTTGAGGTGTGCTTGTGGGGAATGACAACCACACTAGATGGGGGTTCTCTGCCAATCTGCATCCATTTTAGTTTGTTTTGGTGCAGAGGAAAACTGACTTGATCTAGCGCTACATTCAACAACCCATCAACAGGTGGATACATATTCTTGAGTGTCCATGTCCATGGTAGGCCAAGAAAAGGATCTGTCGAGAAATTTAAGCATTCAGTTAATCCCTAAATAGAAGGTGAATTTTGCTGTGTGAATCCACTGGAGAACCCTGAGTGAAGAGTCTAACAGGAGGTCCATTTCCAGGATCAGGTTCAGAGGCCTGGGCCTATCGGATGATGTCCTCGATCTCCCATGTGGGAACCCCAACAGCACAAGAGAAGGGCAGAGGGTTCTCAGAGGATATGGGTTTGTTGAATACAGCATTAAACAATTTCTGAAAGTTGAGGTTGTTCAAAGAACTTTCTACAACAGGTATAATGCTAAATGTTCATAAATGTTCCACAGAATGTGACTTGAAAAGATCAGAACCATCCATTTTGGAAACTAAATTTAGAAAGATTAGCGTTACATACAGTTACAGGTCATGGGGTGGGGATGTGTGGGGGTGGAGGGGGTACAGAGCCATGTGGAGTTCATGTGCTGTCTTCAGTCATCCGGTCAAGGTTGGGGCTCGTGCCAAAAACCAAAATGAAGATAAATGGGTCCCTGCAGAGGCAATAAGACAGAGGATGAATCCCACTCTGCACAAGGAGGTTTCTCCTTCACTTCCTACCACTCTCTCCATCCATTTATCCCTTCATCCCTCTGTGGCCACATTTTTCATGTTTTCCACCCCCTTTTTTTTTCCTTACTCCCTTGGAGCATCACGATGAATGTTATCTTTTTCAGTTTTAATGAAAAAGTGAAGGCTCACACGTACACATAAAACATGATCCTATGCGTTTGTGTATGTATGTGAGCGTGCGCGTAGAGTCAAACAGATCTGCGGAGCGATCCAATAACATTCTAATACGTTTCTTTTAAAGGCGACATGTGTTGTCTTATTAAAGCCTGACTGATAGAGGAGGCTGGAGAAAAATCAATAGACAATGCACTAAGAGATGGTGAATAGCACACTGAGGAGACCAGAGCAAAATAAACATGCCCTTTTTAGCTATTCGGCCCCAAAGCACAGAGAATAGATCCTCACATTTAACTATTCCAATAGTGCTTGAGGGCCATTAGAATTTGACGTGCGCTTCTTGCAGGATTACCTGAAGAGAAGCCAATAGCTTGATTCATGCTGGAGTTCGGATGCCAGGGTTTCACAGTTTAGTAAAGTGAGGAGAAACCAAACGGTCCAAGTACACATTGCAACTAAAACGTGAGCTACCTGGGGCAACTCTCAATTAATCCAGTCCTTTTAATCAATAAATCATCAAATAACACATCTGATAATTAACACGTTCACTGTTATTCAAATCGGCAGTTTGTTTTGTGGTTCTTTTAACATCTATTGCGCTTGACGGTTTTACTCGTGGTAACAGAAATCCGCACTCTGTCTGTGGCAACCGCACGGACAATAACAACAACATCAAAGAATTGCCTTTTTAGATATCCACCCCTGCTGGGCGCGCTTTCTTTGATTTTTAACAAGAGAAAAACACATTGGGTGACAGCAGACCAGAAGAAAACAAAGAGAATCTGTTTTAATCTACTTGCTTTCTCAGTTTCAAGCTATCAGTGCCAAACAGTCTAATATGAAAAGTGCTTTGAGTTCTTTCCAGGGCTAAATGATAAACAATGAAACAGATCCGCTGTTGCAGGAAGCAGATGTCTTTCTCACCAAGTTGATTTTTTTTTTTTTTTTTAATTGACAAAGCATTTCTTTGGTAACCACTTAGCAGAAGTTGCGCTGCGTTGTCACAGTTATGTACTTCTAATAAAACACACACATAGTAGGATAATTTTGTCACTCAAAGACGGAGGGCATCTTTGCAGAGACCAATAAATACCTTCACCCTTTAAAAGTTTACCTGAAACCAGAAGTTATAATATATTGTATATTAAATATGTTGCAGCTGTGCTTGCTCTCAATTCAATTTGGATGCGATTTAAATGGAGGAAAATGCAAATTTTGTCACAATTTGCAGTGGAAGGTGGCATCAAAATGGAAATGGAGTGCCTTGTCAAACAATCCGAAATACTGAAGGAATAAGGCAATAAAAAAAAACAGAACAAATCTAACAAAACTGAGGTAGGACATTTTATAATCTGAGCAAAACAACTCTGACTCAGAATCAGTTCTGTGAAAATGACAGATAATAATAATAATAAAACAGAAAATATTCATTGCTTAACCCCTGCAAAAAAGCAACAGAAAAAAATCCACTTAACGCTTGGTGGTGAAATCCAACTAAAACTGTTTTATTAGTCTTAGCAAATGCCATGAACCATGTCCAACACACGTGAACATGGAAACATTTTATCAAATCATTACGCACCAGTATGTATATATATTGAATACTTTACATTTTAGGTATTTACTATATGTACTGTGGAAGATACAAAAACATGATGTCTAAAGTTACAGTTTTATCCTTATTCAGCTGTACTACTTTGTCTGCTGGGGCCACAATAAATGTCTGTCACCATCCACATCCATCTTGTTCACATTAAAAATGAATTTGACATCCATCCCCTTGCCTCGTCAGTCCTCCTCCTTTCAAACAATCTGGAGAGAACAGTCCATTGATTTCTCATCATGTGTTGTCATGTCATGTTACAACACTTTCACTGCACGGCGACAGATGTCCAAACTGACTTACAGTACATGTGTTCTTATATAAGGATCTAACAGAGCAAACACTGAAGTACTCACATTCTCATATTATAATATGGGTGTTGGTACTATGGTAGTAGGCCAGAGTTATGTGTAATATAGGAGATCATCTAGGGGTTTTATTGGGATGAATGCTGGTTTGGTGGTTGGGTCTGACACAAGCAGCTCCAGTTTGACAGACCCACATTTAGATCCACCAGAAAACTGTACCTTTCACTATTTCAACCTGTCTTAACTCCTATTTCTACTGTTTTTGTCATTAATTTTTAGTTTTATTGGGTTTTATATAAGAGTTAACTCCACTCCAGCAAATCTTAAAAAATAAATAAATAAAAAAGTAAAACAAATGATTAAGACTGGGGATGAAAAACACCTGGTTAAAGTTTAGGACCTACAATACCTGGTTAAGCTTATGTGAGAATACAAGTTTTAACAGACTTAAATACCATACCCAGTTGCCAAAATAATAAAGCATCCAGATGCTGTGTGTATGTGCTAAAAAGGGAATTTTACCGTAAAATAGATATTGTGTGTAGTTTTTTTTTGTTTGTTTTGTTTTTGAGTACAGGCTGTAATATGTACAAACAAAAAATATTGTTTTGAAAAACAATAAAATGACTGGAACTTGACACTTCAAAACATGGTATAAAATATGGATGACAGACGTTGTGATTAGTCGCCATCCATGTTCATTTACTTTTTCTTGGATTAAACCTAAGGACAAATAGCTGTGGCGGCCATCTTGAATGGGGTTGACTTATTTAGTTGTAGATGAACATTCTGCAATTACTTTCTGAGAGTGTAATTATAATCCGTCAACTGGTTCATGAGATATTTTGCTAACAGACAAACACACACACAGACAAAAACACTGTTGCCTCTCGCCTTTGCAAAAAAAAAAAAACGGATATAATCACAGACAGCACATCTATGCATTCTCAAAAAACAAAATGTATTTAACGAATTTATTCATCTTAAGGAAACGACCTCTGGAATGCACAGTTTGAATTCATTCATATTATTTAGTTATTACTTCTGTTGGGGAATGTTGTATTTACATTGGGGTATTTTGGTTTTAGCTGACTGGATATTTATTCTCCACAAAGGAGGGAATTTTCTTATCATGGCAGACATAAAGTGGTCAAATTGGTTATAGGCATCAGAGAGGCCTGAAACAGCTGTCATATGTTGGCAGGAAGGTTTCTTGCTGTTCTGTCAGTTTGATCTTTTTGTCACCAGAAAGCGTTAAAGTGAAGAAAGAGAGAACAAGTTTATCAGAGGTTTGCAGACATGTGACACGGGGCTCGGTGGTGGGATTCTTCTTTAATCAGTTCATCACGTTTCTCCTGAGGATTTCCTAACTATCCTGCCTTCACAGAAGTTTATGAAACAGATAAAGCTGCTTTTTAAATAAAGTCAGTCAGTGAACACATTTAATGATTATTGGCAACTTGATTAATATTTTCTGCTCATTTTAGCTATGAAGAGATTTCTTCCCTGAGCACATGGAGATATTTTTTCAGTGTTTAATGCAACTTTGGCTCTGACCAGTAATTAATATTTTAGGTAAAAGCTCAAACTAACAAGGTTAGTAAATATCTCTTAAAAGACAACATAGAGTCAGAGAGTTATGTTGGTTTTCTTTAACAGTGTATTAGGAGTGAATGTAATATTAAATTTCCTAGAAAACTAACAAAGAAAAGTAAGTAATATTTCAATAATCCTGTAAAATCAATCCCACCATCCCAAAACAGAAGACATAATACAGCTGAAAAACTAAAAAACTGTAAAACAACCTGGGAGCCTTGGTTTAAAAAAGCATTTCTGAGAAATATTACAACCTTAAAAAAATAACTGAGCCACATTGGTTATATTTGCAATGATTTCATTTGTGGACCAAACTGCCTTTATGACAGGAAGTATCAAAGAGTCGAAAAATCCCATTTATAAAATGTCTGTTACGCAACCCTGGAGCCTTTAGGAGCCTTTTATACCTGAATGATTCACTGGTCAGAGTCAAGTGGCGTAACACACACAAAAAAATTGTAAACGGTCAGGACTGAGAGTGACTTAACTAAAAATAAAAAGTAAGAAAAACAAAAAGGACACACAGGATATATTTACTTTTACTAACTAAATCCTTGTAGGCACTACGCTAAAATAATTTAATATTAAATATTTATAATAATATAATATATCATGTGTGTGTGCTAAAGTGGTCTTGAACAATAGTTTTTCTGATATAATTTAATGCCATAACATATGGCTGGAATAGTGTACAGGAATATCTGTACTGAGTATAGACTGGAAGTCCCACAGTCAAATTGGGAGACTCCACCTAAAGTGGTGAAGAATGGCAGGGCTAAGATACTGTGGGACTTCCAGATCCAGACTGACAAACAGGTGATGGCTAACCAACCAGACATTGTGGTGATAGATAAGATACAGAAGAAAACAGTGGTGATAGATGTATAAGGAGCACAAAAGGCTCAAGAAATACAAGGGCAGAAAGAGGAAAATAGAGAAGTTGTGGAAAGTCAAGGCCTTAGTGGTACCAGTGGTCATCGGAGCCCTCGGGGCAGTCGCCCTTAAACTGGAGCAGTGGCTGAAACAGATCCCAGGAACAACATCAGACATCTCAGTCCAGAAATGTGCAGTTCTAGGCACAGCCAAGATACTGCGCAGAACCCTCAAGCTCCCAGGCCTCTGGTAGAGGACCCGAGCTCAGAGGATGATAGAAGACCACCTGCGAAGGATAAGTTAATAAATATTATATATATATATATATATATATATATATATGTGTGTGTGTGTGTGTGTGTGTGTGTGTATGTATAATACATTGTTTATTTGAACATAAAAAGTTCAAGGATGAAA
The DNA here is from genome assembly GCF_001649575.2 of Kryptolebias marmoratus. Lineage (NCBI taxonomy): Eukaryota > Metazoa > Chordata > Actinopteri > Cyprinodontiformes > Rivulidae > Kryptolebias > Kryptolebias marmoratus. The sequence continues at coordinate 13,626,096 of NC_051432.1, forward strand.
ATGTTTTTTCTGCACATACATTTCATTTTACCTTTCAGCTCCTTGTTACGATTTTGTTGTGAACTCAAGGATGCAGACTTTCACAAGGAACTCAAGGAAAAAAAATTGATTTAATTATTAAAGAATAACATAAGGCTGACATGGCAAAAAAAAATATGGTCCATGGAGCTAAAAAAGTTTGGGGGCCGCTGGTGTAAACAACACAGTTTGACCATTTAGATACAAAAAAAAAATATATTAAAAAATGCTTCTGAAGGGACCAGACAAGTTTAAATCTTCAGTTATTTTATTTTATACAACAAACACAATCTGTTGGGAATTTGCATCTGTTTCACAGCTGTGGATTGCTCAACATTTGTGTGTGTGTTTTTACCTGGACATGACTGTGTGACATGGGAATGTGTAAAAAAAGAAAACCAGGTAAACTGTGTTAAAACACGTATTAACATAATATACCAAAGCACTTCTAACTGCATGCCACAGAAACTAAAATAACTGTGTTGACTGATAATTTCCACTGTGGAAAAGTGTGGAAAACAAGACGTGCAAGGGTTTCACAAGACCAATCGATGGTGCAACAGTTGGTAAAACCTCACAGAGAAAAACTTTGGACAGAAGAGAAAATCTTCCCTGAAACCTTTTAAACATCCGGCTGAATAGAAATATTGCTCTACTGGTGTAATTTTATGATGATTGTTCATATGGTAAAATAAATAATAGTGATCTTTCTTTTTTCTAATGTTTTTGTAATGTCTGAAGTCAGAGTACACAGGAATAAATATTGCATGCTGTTGTTATCTATTAATCTCCTAATGTAACTATTGTCAAATAAATCATGCATAGTGCACACTCACTACTGTCACCTATAATGTGCAGAGTGTTACAGTAAGTCAGCCACAGATCATAAATTCCCCTCCTCTTCATTCTGAACAACGCCCTTTCTGGTAACAGTTCAAACGAGCTACTTTATGTTTTATTAGACAAAACTGCAGTTTTTTGGGTTTAAAAACGATGTGGAGCTAAAAGGCCGAGCAGCTTAGAGGATTGGTTAATCAGCTAAAGAACAAATACCTACATTTAACATAAAACAGTGGCCAGAGTAGACAGCAGTTGTGCACTTTGAAGATTTGAAACGGGGATCAATGCAGACTTAAAGGGATAGTTTGGTCACTTTTGAAGTAATGTTTTGTCAAATAGTTATCAGTAGTTGGTTCCTCTATGACTGATGTCACTGCTGATAGGGTACTATACTATCACAATCAAATGACCAGACTATCCCTTTTAGTTTTACTTGATGAGGTCCTGCCAACTTCAGGATGAAAAGGAAGGTAACATCATGAAGGGTAAAACAGATACAGAAGGCAGAAAAGTCGTTTAACGCCAGCTGCCATTTGGGATCTCAAGCATATTGGTGCAACATAAGATCTTAAACTGAATGTTTTCCAACCATATGCAAATATAAAACACACAGAGTATAAGAAGCATGTGTCAGCACAGTCTATTCTCACCACATACCTTCTTGATGTATACAAGAAATGATGGCAGCGATTCATGCGGGAGCTGCCAACTCCCAGCTCGTGCCAGCTTGTTGGTGAGGGTGGGGGCAGGGAGACAGCTGAGAGGACTTCCCTCCTGATCCTGATGGGCTGTGTGCGCCTGCTGTCGTCGTCTGACAACGGCCATAAACAGCCCCACGTGCTCCTCGGTGTTTGGACCAGCCATCGGGCAGGCACTGCAGGGACTTCACCGAGACGACTCCCGATGATTACAGGCGGCTCATAGTCAGGTCTGTTTGCATGCTGCAGGAGGGCTAAAGGTCCTCAAGTCCTACAAATAGACTGAGATGTTCGGCGCTTGGTGGCGGATGAGCTGCAGGAGGCCATTCGCTCAAACGTGCAGGCAGTTCCGCTTCCGTCAACATGGAGAACCATTTCCAGAGATTATTAGGTACATTCGAAAGCATCAGTCACTAAATAATTTGAATCATCAGTTTTGGTTATCACCTATAACTGCGGCTGAGAGGTAATAATGTTTTTGTCTCTGTCTCTCTGTGTGTGTTTGTCAATTGTCTGTTAGCAGTGAATGCATTTTAATGAAACTCTCAGAACGTAACCATGGATGGACATCTACAACTGATTCACGTTTGGAGTTAACCCCATTTAAGATGGCTGCCACAGCTAATCAACTGTAGCTAACACAAAAATTGAGTAATTTTGACAAATATTGAGCTAAAGCATGATGTGATAGTAGCTGAGAGTCATCCTCAGCACATACTCTGTGTCCTCTGAGATCACACAAGATGGCAAGAGTTTGTGCATAAAATTATTTACAAGGTTTTTTAAATCAAAACAGTAACAACTTTGTTCCTTTACATCATAAGACGTTTTCAGCCTGAAAGGCAGAGGGCAATACGCAATCCTTTAAGGTACACTAGGCCTTTAATTTTATTTATGCACTCACAGAGCTCACTCTGTTAAACAAAACGATGATTAAAAGCGAGGACGGTGCAAGATTTTTGTCAAGCCCTGTAAGATGCAATAATTAACCTTTAGGGCCATTGGAAATGCTGGCCAAATAATGCAAAAGCACTGTGCTTTACATCCCATTTGTGCTCATAATCTGTGTGTAATTAGCATCTTATTTAAAAAGGGCCAGAGCTTATTGTGCTATCAACGAGTACAACAGCTTAGGGTGATTCATAAAAAATTTAAATGATCGGAAAGGAAGAAGAAGAAAAAAAAAAAAACTGAGTGCAGTAATGCTGAAATCCTCATGAAATTAAGTAACTCACTTTAAAACCAGTTGTTCGATTTGTAATGAAACTGTAACTAAGTAAATCATTTCTAGCTGTCAACCATAAAATTTAAATTATTTTTATGAAATAGTGTGCGAAGCTAATTGAGTCACTGAGCAAACTAAAAAGAACACACCCCAGTTTTTCCTCTATTTATCATTTTTATTGCATTCATATTTCTTTTTGTAAGAAGCCATTTTTTATGTTGAGCTTTTTTAAATTAGCTGTCCTGCTGACTACACACTACTTGTGTTGTCGCCTCACACTTGCTGTCAAATGTTCTGGCTTTCTCAACCAGAGGAGAGGACTGATGACTTTATTCACCGATTGATGGAAGTGGTGACAACATATGGAGGACATAACAGACCGGACCGCTTTGACAACCAAATCCCTCCTGGGCCCTGGGAAAGCATTACCTGTGATGCTATTATTAAAGGGCTGCTT